>NC_056745.1:944245415-944334302 GCF_019279795.1 Protopterus annectens | reverse complement strand
ATTAAGAATTCTTGCCCCTAGAAGTGGTCATCCTTTCTTTCAGAAAAAGAACCTTATAAAAGGGCAACTTATTAGGATTAGTCGTATGACTTCCAATAAAAATGAATTCCAATTAGAATGTGATGTTGTGTGTGAAATGTTCAAGGAAAGAGGTTGCCCTAGTAGCCTAATTGAGCAAGTTACAACAGAGGTTATAGAGGGCAGAACAGATAGATTTGCCCCTATACTGGGAGTGGAAGCTCCGCTGGTCTCCCATCAAGGTATTTCTAAACAGATAGATACATCCAATGAATGGAATGATGCATATGTTTTAGATTTCAATGGAGATGCTAGTGCAATTAAAAACACCATCAGTAAAAAATGGGAGAAATTTAAGGAAATTTCCAACCTTGAACCTCTTTTCAGGAATTCCTTAACATTTATATGCAGAAAAGAAAGGAATTTCAAAAACCTTTTTGAATTTGGAAGTACTTTCATGTCACAATTTAATCCCACAAGGGTAGGGACTTTTAAATGTGGTGCATGCTCCCAGTCCTCCCATATAATTAATTTCCCTTCAGTAGAAATAAAGAGCAGAGACAGAACTCTTAAGAGCAGGTGTTTCTCTAACTGTAATATGAGTGGAATAGTGTATCTTGCCACATGCAAGATATGCAATTCATTTTACATTGGCAAGACAGAGAGAAAATTGAAAACCCGTATTTCTGAGCATATGTATGAAATAACTTGGGCAAATATAAACAATGCCCTTTTTCGTCATAAGACAGTATGTCTACAAGCTTTATTTGTATTTTTTGTATTGGAGGTGGTTCCAAAAGAAATTAGAGGGGGCATGTGGGAAGCCAAACTTGAATATCGTGAGTTTTACTGGCAAATAGTGTTAGAGGCCACCAAACAACTTGGGCTAAAGGACATGTTTTCTATTCTTCCTGTATTAAAACTAAGAGCTGCTAAAGTGTAATCAACTATTTTGTCCACTAGGGGGGATTTATGTATTGTATTTTGTATTGTACCGCTTTCTCAAGAGTATTTTAGTAGTATTATTTTTTAACAGTATTATATAAATGTATGCACTATTTATTAGTTTTAACATATATATGTTATACATATGATTCTTTAGCATTAGTTGTTTTCAAGAATAATTTTATTACCAATCAAAGTTTATATAGTTTAATATGTGATGATCAATATGACAGCTTTTTAAATGCATTACATTCAAACATGCATATTCATGATTCTTATTATTTATTGTGATTGGTTTTAATGTTTATTAATTCTAAGTACTGATAGGCCCGTTCTCCAATCCACTTATTCAAATCCGATATTTAAATAGTACTTTGCAGTTACGTTATTTTTGCATCTGATGAAGTGTTGAATGAAAACGCAATTATTATATTTCACTGCGTTAATGAAATTTTCTTTGAGTGTTATCAGTGTTGGATTTTAACATTAAACTACATTAAATTTTCTTTGAGTGTAGGATTTTAACATTAAACTACATTCCTTTATTTTGGCTCTACCTTCATTGGACTTCTACAGCGTATTGGGTGTGTGTTCAGAATATAGATTGAATTAATTTTATATTTTTATTAATAATACAGTTACTTTCCTAAAATTTACAATACATTTTAATTTTGATGAGATCAGTTTTTTAGCTTTCAACCCAAAGTAAAGACATAGTTAAGGAGAGTTTTTTCATCAAATATTTACTGAAAGGAAACTTGGTACTGTAGTTATTTGCACTTTAGTAGTATCGACTCTCTATGTCAAAAATGAAACTTGGTAAAGGGACAGTTTGTCTGTCTATCTAGAATGGTTTCTAATGATGTAGTCTTTAAAACACAAAATAGAACACTAAGGGAGATGTTTAAAGAAAGAGCATACCTTATAGTTTTATTGATGAAATAAACAGATACATGGTGAAAGAAAGGGCCATTTTAAACCAGTCTTGAGGGTTGGAGGTGATTTGTTTTTCAAGGAAAAGGAAAACAGGTCAGATGTTGGTATGGCCATGGTATTCTCTTATGGGAGTGGTAGCAAGCAAATACAAAATATTATTACTAAGAAGTGGACAAGTGTTTTCAGTAGTTTTGATGTGATCAATTTTGAATAGGACCAGAATGTGTATATAAAAGGGGAGAAACTTGAAAAACATGATGGTGGATGGTAACAAAACTATAAAAAAGCAAGGATGCTAAAATGTAGTGCATGTGTAAAATGCCAATTTATTTATAAGGGTCCCAATATTACTGTGGCATCATACCCTAGGGTTAGTGGTAATGGGTGTTTCAGTTATAATACAATTAATGTGATTTACTTGGCACAATGTATGACCTGTAATGCAGTCTATTTGGATAAGACCAACATAGCATTAAGGCAGCAAATTTATGAACATATGCATGCCTTAAGAAAAAAAGATATAAGAAATGCCCTTTATAAATACAGTTTAGAATGTAGAAAATTTAAAGTTTTTGTTTTTGTCCTAGAAAAAGTCCTACAGAATATTAGATGTAGGAATGCGAATCTTATTTAGAAAAGAAAGAACTGCTTTGGCAAATTATATTGAATGTCACTCAGTACCCTGGAATCAATGATAAAATGTCAGTTAATAGTGTACTGTATTATAAAATCAGAAAAAAATATGAAATATTCTATATACAAAATTTTTATTTGGTTTTAGGTGTTCTTGAGAAAGTTTTATGTAATAAGTCTTTTAATCAGATTTTATGTGTAACTTTATTTTATGAAGTTGCTCTTTAAAATTGTTTAATTAATCAATAATAGGACGAATTTTAGATTGATTGATTAATTAAGGAGTGAATTTAAAGGGATATAAATAGTGGGTCATGTTTTTTATTATATCTGAAGAAGTCCTGTACAAAACGGACAAAAGTGCTTACCGTTTTAAAGTTTAATAAATCAAATTGGTTCTACGGTGGCTTGACAGCAATTTTATTGGTATTATTATTGCTTTTACGCTGTGTACAGTCAGTATTTTTTTTTAATAAAGTTTACATGTTTATTATTCAGTGAAGGGACCGTAATACAAAGGAAGGAGAAATTAGCAATGGAAGTGTGAAAAGTGAGCTAGATTAGGTACAGACAGGCATAAGTAGTAAATACTATTGTATCATGACACTATATTAAGTATACTTAATATATACTTAATAAAGGATTTTTGACTGGAAATAAACTATCTACCCTGCTTGGATTGCTTTTTGAAGGCTGAGTAATTCTGTATAATATTTCAAATTATATTGTTATTATTTTTAGACTTAGGATGAGTTTAAGTTCACTACTTCTACTACCGTTATCATATCTGATTAATATTCAGTGATTAACTAGATATATATGGATTGAAAATCTTCTACACAGAGACGTTTCTTACACTTTTTTGTTTTTGAACCCATTATACTTGTTTAGTAGGTTGTTTGAGACTTCAGGGATACCATGGAGATTACTTGTTTTTTTTTTGGGGGGGGGGGTTCTGACAGCACTCAGCATTATGTGTGCTGATATTTCAATAAGGAAACAATGATGAAGGAGGTTCTGTGAAATTATTATGGAGCATCAATCTGCTGGGGGAAATTCTGGAGGGTGTAGTGCTGTTACATCTGAAGGCTCCTCATTTTTGACAGAAGTACTTTCTTTTCTCCAAGTAGAGTTGACTAAGACTTGCAGTACCATCTTTCCACAAAATATTAGAAATGTCATCTTCACAGGTCAAGATGTTGTTAAGAATAAGGAGCAGACAAACTACAATGTGCTCTGGGGGTGCAAAGACATTTCAGGAAAATGGTAGCCTTTCATCAGTATCTCTCCACAATTTTTATGGTTTCTTAGAGCAATTTAGTTCCTCGACCAAGGCAGCAAGAATGCACGTGGCTTTAGAACACAAGACTCAGCAACTTACTATTGGAGACTCTATATTTAAGAAGTTATCTGTAAGAGACAGAGAAAAGGGGTTACATACCTTCTTACGGTCATAGCTGACAGTGATATTATGGTCCATTTCTGGGAAAAGACCATGACTGACAAACAGATTGGTACAGTAGAGGGTTTATATAACTGGAATATAATGTTAACCATTTAAGTATGTGGTAACATTCTTGCTGATATTTCCCAACCATGGTATGGGTAAGACCAGAGTGCAATACAATATGAGATGCAATATTTGAATGCACATCTGATACAAAGATATTGACATTTTGCTTTACTGGGTACTGGAGATTCATTTGATGCAATTCAAGCCTACACTGACTCAACAAGGTAAGCTGAGTAGTTATCTGTGGGACAGTCCTGGACTCTCGTCTCAAAGTATCAGTTTAGATAGTGATATAAATTTAACCAGTGAAAACAAGATACAGAAATTAGTGATAAAACGAGTCAAAGACATTCAGAGCTTTAATAGAGATGTGGTAAAAAAAGTAAAAGAAATGCGCAAGGTATGAGTACAAATGCCAAGAAAACAGGCAAAAATTTAACCTAAGTCAGTGCTAGTGATAAAGGAATAATGAACTAATATTGTAGAGGTAAAATAAACTTGGTACACAAAAAACACAGCTGGGACATAAATGTACTCACATACCCCATCTTTAAGATGAACAAGGCAAACTTTGAAAAAGGAGATGACATATAGTACAATGTAGAAGTGAACGGATCAAAGCAAAATAACAAGTGATTAAGCAAGGGGAAGGAATACTGGAGGTCCTCCTGGAAGGGCAATTTTCACAGTTTGTATAGGGGTTCTATATTAAGCCTCTCCCCAGGACATGAAAATTTGAAAATGCTGCTGAAAATAATAATCTGCTTTTTGTTTGAATTATCATTAGCATCACAATGTATGTGATTATAATATATGCTTGTGTAATTTCATCATCATTACAGCGTACCCATACCAATCAGTAAAAACAAAATGAAAACTCCAGCAAAGTTAGAACTTCTACGGAGTGACTTTCCAAATCTCTTGTATCAGAGGCACATGGGATATATGCAAATGATCCTTATGAGCATTAGGGGTTTCAGCTAATTGGCAATTCTGATTGTCCATGACTTTATCATTTTACTGGATAATTTCAGGCCAAAAAAGCCAACCCCACTAGCTGTGGATATGCATATTTCACCCTTGCTATGACCTCATCAGCACAGCATAAGCAGAGCATTTGACAAAGTATTAGAAACATAGGACTGTTATACCCAGCTGATGCCCATTATCATTAGTGTCACTGCAAAAATATCCCAAACAACAAACTAAAACAATGAGTAAGAAGGTCACTGAAAATAACAACCAGCAAAAACAAAATGAAAAGTCCAGCAAAGCTAGAACTTCCACTGAGTCACCTCCCAAACCTCTTGTATCAGAGGCACATGGGATATATGCAAATGATACCCACACCAGTAATATAACCATCTTACCTTTTCTGTCTTACTAAATCTTTTGACAAATGCTGCTATAAAGTAATTTAACATCATTACAATGAAATGGATTATTTTCTTGTTGAAATATTATTGTTTACCTCACTTTACAGGAATAATATACTATAATCAAAACATACTGTGCAGGCGTCCTGCTGTAACTTTCCTGTAAATCATTTCTAATCTTGGGGCCAATGTATCTTATTATCACAGCTAGCAATGGGAAGTCTGACTTTTCATTTTGCAGTTTATGATTGCATGTGCATTTACTGCTTATTTTACACTGCTTTAAGCTCAGTACCAGCCAGTGATAGGCAGAATATATTGTCTCTTAAAGTCGCCGTCTGGGCATCTTTTAGTGCTATATACACATTAGCATGCATTGGAACTACACTCTTATTTTTCAAGGTGTTATTAAAAAAAAAAACACAACTGTTTCAATCTAATTATAGACAGATGAACTACTCGTGTTACTATTTGGACTAGAATTGGCAAAATATTGATGCAAACTGCCATCTGAATCTTTACAATGCTTTAGAGTGACAATGTATTGAAATGCTAAATCTAATTTAATTATAGATCATGGACTGCAATCAGCAAGCCATAAAGTTAAAATATGTTATTAAAGAATTAAGGAGATATCAATTAAATGGTGGTATTACTACTATAGAAGTGTTACCATTCACATCAGCAAACCAAACAAGTAAATCTTTCTCTCTCTCTCTCTCTCTCTATTTCTGTATTTATCAACCTCTCTCTGTATATAAATACACACATACATAGTTGTAATGACTTAGTTGCAAATATTTTTCAATGAATGAGCTGTAACTATTTTCCTGCAGCCAGTAGTTCAGTTTTGATGTGATTCTTGTAATGTTCATTTGCATACAGCATTCTATGTCATTCTAAGGGGATCCAGTATCTGTCTGCTTGGGATGACATGGTCGACAGACCACAATGCTTTGCCAGAGATGGCCTGCACCTGTCGACCCTGGGATTCCAGATACTGGCTAAGGTTCTTGCCACCCCTAGAGTGCCTTTTTTAGGCAAGGTTCAAATGATAAATTCACCACCGTAACAGGAACAGGCAAGCAAAAGCTGAGGGTAATGCTACTCAATGCTAGAAGTCTAAATCTCAAAATGCACTCACTCAAGGCACTCCTTAAAATGGAGAACATTGATATCTGTGCAGTGACTGAGACCTGGTTCAAGGTTCCAGAGAGCGCCCTTGCACTATCAGGCTATAACTCATACCACACTTTTCGGCCATGTAACCTGGACTGGAACACCAAAGTTGGAGGTGTGTCCATATTCATTAAGGATATCCACACCTCCAGGCTAGTTGCTCAGCATAATGCATCCAAGGTTATCCAAGTGCAACTAACTCTGGGCAAAACTGCAATCCAAATTGTAGCTTGCTACAGATTCCCCACCATGCCCCAGCATTCCCACTCCTCTTTTCTTGATGTACTGGAAAATATTAGGGTTCAAATAAACACCCTAATAATGGGCGATTTCAACTACCCCATCATTAACTGGGAAAACTACTCATGTACCAACTCCTTCATGCAATGCTTTCTGGAATTCATAAACTCCAATGCCCTGGATCAACTTATCCACATCCCCACCAAAGGCAACAATATCCTAGACCTAGTCATTACCAACATGAGTGATCGGTGTTCCACACCTGAAGTCTACTCCTCATTGGTCAGGTCTGACCATAAGCTAATCACCTTAGATATCCATATCCCACCCCCACCCACCATTAAGGAAACCATGGTAAAAAATTTCTCCAAAGCCAACTTCATGCTTCTTAAGACAGAAGTGGTGAACTTCATGACACCCATGCAGATGGACAATACAGTTATGACTTCTGAATCCTACACAAATGCATGGCTCGTGTTATCCCAAACAGAACCAAGATGCTATCCTTCAAAAAAAGGAAGCCAGTCTGGTGGTCCCCTGCCATAAACAAACTGTACAACAGAAGGAAGAAATTGTTGTAAAAGAAAGTAAAATCCCATGAGTGAAGGAGCTCCCTGATCAACCTCAGTAAGAAGCTGCGATCTCTTATAAGATCCTCCAAAGCTAGCTATGAAAACAAAATCACCACTGATTCTAAGGACAACCACAAAGCATTCTATAGCTATGTCAAGAATCTCAATGACAACACCCAGATCTGCTCTGAGTTACAGACAACGGCACGAAAATTACACAACCAACTGATATTGCCAAAATCCTGGCAAATAGGTTCAGTGCTAACTTTAACCCTCTCACCCCCTAAATGGCCCATATCTATACAGGAAGAATGCAGAGTCCCTGTAATCACATCTATGCAGGTAAAAGCTGCACTCACTAAAACCAAAAACACAGCATCCATGGGACCGGACAATCCCAGGCTACATTTTACATGAACTTCAGAATGAACTGGCTTCCCACATAAGCACCATGTTCAATCATAGCCTCACATCAGGCTTTGTGCCTACTGAATGGTGTACAGCAACAGTAATCCCACTCTACAAAGGGGGAGCCACCAATGATCCCGGGAACTATCGGCCTATTAGCCTGATGAGCCTGGTCTGCAAGGCCATGGAATGTATGATCATGAAACCCATAAACAAAGACATTCTTAACCTCCAAACTCTGGATCCTACCCAGTTTGGGTTTGTGAAAGGCAGATCATGCCTCCTGAACCTGATCAGCTTCTTTGAGGCAGTCACCAAAACTGTAGATGAGGGTAAGGTGGTTCACACAGCCTATCTTGACCTCGCCAAAGCTTTCAACACCATCCCCTATTTTGGAATTGTAGCTAAACTCACTAAACTAGGTATAAATCCCTATGTCACAAGATGGGTTGCCAACTGGCTCACTGACAGAACCCACACTGTAAAAGTTGCACACTCCAAATCTGACCTCAAAAAAGTGATAAGTGGAGTACCACAGGGTTCAGTCCTGGGACCACTCCTGTTTGGTATCTACTTCTCTGAAGTACAGCCTAACACCGAAGGCTTCTGGCTAATGAAGTTCACAGATTACTGCAAACTAGGAGCCATAGTCGAGTCCCCAAATGATGTGGAAATCCTACAGAAGGGCCTCGCTGAGACAGATACCTGGTGTCAGAGCCATGGCCTCAAGCTCAATGCCAAAAAGTGCATTGTCATCCCCTTTGGTAAAATCTCAGTACCCATGAACTACTACATAGACAGCAGTTTACTTAACACCGAATGTGTGATAAGAGACTTTGGGACCCAGGTGGACAGTAATCTGTTCTTTGATAGTCACATCACCACAGTAGTCAGGAAGTCCTTCTACATGGCACACCTCATAATAAAAGGGTTTTCATCCAGGAAAAAAGAGGTCATTGTTCCCCTCTACTCAACACTCTTAGACCCATTATAGAGTACAATGCCCCTTTTGGAATGTACCTCACAAGACATCAGCAGCAGCTGGAAAGGCCACAGAAGTACCTCATAAAGAGGATTACTGGCCTCAAACAGATGCCCTACACTGACCGTCTCAAAAAAACTCCAGCTTTACTCCTTAGCATATCGCCTACCCAGAGCTGTTGGACATGCTACACCTAAAGAAATCCCAATCCCTCTGAGCTACATGCTCTAGGGACCTATACTTTGTCACCACAATAAACAGGAGATGCTGGAGGGATAGATTCCTGTCCCAGAGACTTCCCATACTCTGGAACAGGCTACCCATCTATGTCAAGCAAAGGTCTTCATTAGCACTCTTCAAGAAAAATCTTGATGAGTGGATGGGAAATAGGAAATACACCCCGGGGATCACTTCTGTGTCTCTGCTCGACAGTGGTACAGGAAAATAAATTTCTTGGGTGGCGTAAGCCAGGGAACCTTGCTGGCTAGGCTTACATAAGCCCTCGGGCAGATAGCCTACTACCTACCTATGAACCTATGAACCTATTACTGTAACTAAACCAGTCAATATGTCATTTGCTATTAGGACCTGAAACCAAATATATGTGTTCAGAGGGCTTCACAGCATTACTGCAGTTATTAGTAATTAATTGTGTAGTAGTTAAACTGAGCATAGAAACTGTCTTTATGAGCTTTTTAAATGTGATAATCACCCCAATAACACTTTCTTTCTTTTTTCTACACTTGCAAAATATGGAAAATGCTTCCATCATGCATTCAAAAGTGCACCTCAATTACTGCCTTCAAACAACTCAAAGACAGTTATGCCTGAGTTTTTTTTTTTTTTTTTGGATACTCTGTTTTTCAGTTACTTTTGAAAAAAAAACATGCTGTTTGATTGGGTATACTTTAGACATTGTAGATTTGGTCATAGCTCAGTAAGGATATATGCACCATCTAGCTTACTCGGTTAGCACCTTTTAAAGTTAAAAACAAATCCTTAGCTCCCCCTCATCCTTTCAGCTTTATGGTTGGTTACCTTCCTAGCCATCTAACCCTCACACTTCATATATCAGATTCCTGTTTTCTGCATCATACTTTTGGTCTTCTTATTTTCTTCTTATCACTATCATCGTTTCTTTTACTTTACATTTGATTATGGGTTGGTGTACACTGGTTGAAGCTGAACTTTTCAGCCACAATCTGGCCAGAATGCTAAGTACAAGAATGAAGAAAAAGCAAAGTACAAACAACGTGATGTGGCCACGCATATGTCAATGATTATAAACAATGAAACAGTACTGTTCTATAAGGCAGCAACAGCCTATATTCAATATTTAGGAAATTAATAATTATATATGTAAACAGTGCAGTATAATGAGGAACTATTAGGCAAGTATTAAACTTAGATAAAATTAAAAACTAGAGATTGAAAAGTGGTGGGAGGAAAATGAAGTAAGAAGAAGAATGCAGATAGAAAAAGGAAACAGTTGGATAGCACGGGGGAAGGTGGTTTTGTGCTCCGGTGTACTATCCCAGTATTGTAGGGTAGAGTAAGGGGGGACAGCTGCCCTAGGTGCAAGCTGTTAAGAGACATGATCTTCAGTGCAACTAATTTGATGATCAGTTAAGAGTGCAGAGCTGGCAGGAATTTAAACAGCTACATATAGTATCTCAAAGCTGTTGAAATGAATTTTTATAAAAGTACATGTTAACAACTTTTACAAGGATCTTGTATTAACTATTTTATTAACTATTTGTTTCAGCATTTTATAACTTTTTTTTTGGTTCTCAATACTGGAGGAGATTTTTTTTGCCCCTAATTTTGGGTTGAGGGGCATAAGTTTGGGGAGTATTCAAAGCACAGGTCCATAAGTGCCAATTGATTTAGTTATAGTTCTCTAGTACCAAACAGTATATAATATACATACACACTGGTAATAGTTTCTGGAATTATTTGCTATGACAATTCAGTCATAATGAAAAGTAACACTGGACAAATAAATGGAAGGAAAGCTTGCTATAAGCATTTTAATTATCATGGTGGGACAAAGAATAAATATGTTCTATCATTAGGCAAATTATTTTTGAAAAGCTTTTTGAATTTTGCTATGTAATCTGCATTTCTGATTTGTGAGAATAGATTGTTCTAGGCCACTAGAGAATTTATGGACATTTTTTCCAGCTCAGGCCAAACTAAAGTGAGGTCTGTGGATAATGGTACTATGGCATCATGTGAATCTGTCAGTATTAAGAAGAATTAACTTTCTGAGTAAGCAGTTTGACATGTGAATGGAAGGTTAGACATTGGTCTAATGTTACCCTTAAATATGTTTCATTACTAGCTGTATGGAAACTATGCTCAGCAGGGTCCTACAGCTACCACAATCTATACCCTTCATTTTGTGTGTCCTTTAGCTATGGTCAGCACGGTCTTGCAGCTACCACAATGCATACTGTTTATGTTTCATGTTCTTTAGCTATGTTCAGCCAGGTCCTGCAGCTACCACAATACATAACCTTCATGCTGCTTGTCTTTTAGATATGGTCAGCAGGGTCCTGCAGCTACCACAATACATACCCTTTATGTTGCATGTCCTTTAGCTATGGTCAGTAGGGTCCTGCAGCTACCACAATACATAACCTTTATGTTGTTTGTCCTTTAGCTATGGTTAGCAGGGTCCTGCAGCTATCAGAATACACGCCCTTCATATTGTGTGTCATTTAGCTATGGTTAGCAGGGTTCTACAACTACCACAATACATACCCTTCATGTTGTTTGTCCTTTAGCTATGGTCAGTAGGGTCCTACAGCTACCACAATGCATAATATTCATGCTGCTTGCCTTTTAGATATGGTCAGCAGGGTCCTGCAGCTACCACAATACATATCCTTTATGTTGCATGTCCTTTAGCTATGGTCAGTAGGGTCCTGCAGCTACCACAATTCATAACCTTCATGTTGTTTGTTCTTTAGCTATGGTTAGCAGGGTCCTGCAGCTACCAGAATACATGCCCTTCGTATTGTGTGTCATTTAACTATGGTTAGTAGGGTCTTATGGCTATCTCAATGCATACCCTTCATTTTGTGTGTCCTTTGGTCTGTTTATCCAACACCAATAGGCAACCAAACAGCTATTCACTTCACAATTCCTTTCCTTACTGTCTCATCATTTTATAACTATATTCTTCCTTACCTTAAACTAGACAGCTCCACCTACCCCATAACATTCCACTTCTTCATTTCCTTTGTTATCGTTTCTCTTAACTTAACCATTTCTCTCACTTTTTACCTTATATTGTTTCTTTCATCTTTCTCTACACCAACTCAGATATTTCTCTAATCTCCATGTATCTCTGCCCTTCATTCTGTACTTGTGTCATATTATCCAGTTCACCAGTTTATTTTGTTTAGAAAAAATGTAAACTCCTAATACTGCTAAAACCACACTGAAGGAGCAAAAAAAAAACACTGTAAAATCCAGTATAAATTCATAGACCATTTGCTCTGAGGAAGCAACCAGGGCTGGTTGTGAAAGTGCTCACCTACAATAAAGACCATTGGATTTATACTGGATTTTACAGTGTTTTTTTGCTCCTTCAGTGTGGTTTTACCAGTATTAGGAGTTTACGTTTTTTCTGGACATTTACCTTGGTGTGTTTACTCCTATACTTCATAACTGGGATTCTCCTTTTTTACAGTTTATTTTGTTTGATTATCTGTTGGCTTTCTTCATACATGAATAAGGTGAGATGGGGGTGAGGAGCAGCAAAACTCCCTTTTCACCTTATTCATACATCCTAACCTGTCTCTGGCCATATCCCTGCTGACATCACTTCTTGTATAAAAAACAAACTTTTACCCAATCGCATCACTATTTAGACAAATTTGACCTAAAATTAATGTTAGGGTTAGGTTTAGGCTTAGTCATTAGAAAGGAATACTGTTTCTTTTTTCAGTCATTAGGGTATTTTTTTTTAATTGTGATTGGAACATAGGCTCATAGAGTCATAGGATAATAGGAGATTACTAGGCTATCAACCTGGAGGTCATGTCAAGCCTGTTTCATCCCAATGTAATACCATAGATACTCTAGTCAGTACACAGGATTGTAATTAGTAATGACTGCTGATGTCCAGGAGGGTTGTGGGTGCTATCCCTGGTAAGAATTTATGGTGCCTCATCCACTTGTCTAGGTTCCTTTTGAATAGTGTCATAGAGGTGCTCAAGTTCACATGAATTGGTAGCTTATTCCAAAGATGTGTCAGTCACTGGGAGACAAATCTGTCCTTCCAGCATGTCCTATTCAAGTCACAGGCCATATTTAGGTCCCTGGAAAGGGTAGGTCTAGACCAGTTTGATTTACAGATGTGCAGCAATTTCATTAGGTTTGGGTCAAAGATTGCTCTGTAAGCCAGGTATAAGTCTCCCCTAAGGAGTCTACAGGATACCAAGTATAGTGACAAGGGCTTTATTCAGTCTGTGTAAGGCTAGTCCTGGAGTCTCTTGATCATCTTAGTTAGAAACCTCTGAGGTCATGCCAATTGCTTCGGGTGCTTTGTATGGTACATGCTGAAAGGGGCATTATAGTCAATTATGGGCCTGATTAGTGACGAGTATAGAAGGGTTATAACCGCCTTTGCTCAAGAGGCAATGCCTTTGCTAATCAGGTGTACCATGTAGAAAGTCTTCCTTACTACAGTAGACACATGGCGCTCAAAGTGAAGGTGGCAATCTACTTGTGATCCCAGATCTCTTACCACTTCATAGGTACATAGGATATTGTTGTTAATTTGAGAGTGTGAAGGGACATTGTATTTACTGAAGGAAATGATGATGCATTTCTTTGCATTCAGTCTGAGACTGTGATTAAGACACCAGTCGTTGGTCTGCATAAGACCCTCCTGAAGTACACTGACATAATTTGGGAATTCAATAATTGCACCCATTTTGCAGATATCTGCAAACTTGGTCAGCCACAGCCTCTTAGTTTTCGCCTGAACTTCTGAGAGGTATATACCAAACAGTAGGGGGCACAGCACTGACCCTTGTGGTACCCCACTGGTAACAGGTCTGCTGGATGATGTGGAGTCATCCACTTTGTTAGTGTCTGACTGGTTTGTGAGCCAGTTGGCAACCCATCTTACAACAAAGGGGTTTACATTCAGTTTCCTAAGTTTACCGGTTATGCCTGAGTGTTGGATTGTGTCAAAGGCCTTTGCCAAGTTGAGGTATGCTATGTGCAAAGATTTGCCCTTGTCAATGACCCTGATCACATTTTTGAAGAAATCCATCAGGTTTGACAGGAAGGATCTGCCCTTGAGGAAGCCAAATTTGATCAGATCCAGGGTTCAAAGGTCACCTATGTCTTTATTTATGAGGTCCATGATGATACATTCCATAGCTTTACAGATTGTATGCATCATTGATTTTGTCATCAATTCTTTTATACTTCAATATTTTAAGCATAATTATTTAACCATACGTTAGAGGCAATTTAATTATATATGCGTATTTTTGTCAATCAGCACATGACACATCTTATAAGACAGTCAGTGAATTTACTTTTATGTTAGTAGAAAAAGATGCAACTTCCATAAAATGTGTACAGTCTAATTTCTGCACTATGTCATTCCACTCTATATTGTCCTAGAATGATGGGATGTAAATCTAACATCTACCAGTGCTGACAAAGGACTGGAGTCAGATAAGGTTGCCCACTTTTGCCAGCACTGCATAGATATTAAAATTATTTCTTGAACATTATTTAAAACCAACATATTTTATATATATATATATATATATATATATATATATATATATATATATATACACTCAGTATCGGGAATAAGGGCTTCACTATTTTTTCACAGATTGTTTAATATTAACAATATATTGAAAGTAATAAAGTTACTTCAATTCAGAACAGATTTTTTTAGACAAGAAAGTGCTGTTCATCATGGAATATATAATTAATCCACTGAAAACAAAAGTGCTAATGCTTGAAAAGGGAACCTACAAAATTTAAAGACAGAAACATTAATGAAAACTGACATTTCCAGACTGAGAATATTACTTAAACATATACAAAAATACTTACAAAAGTTTTGAAAAGTTTGTAAGAAAAATGCCAACGTCGCCATGTAAATGGCATCACCTGAATCTGTAATTTTTAGGAAGTATTAACATTCCGAAGACAAAGCTTATACCCAAATGGGTTTTCTTTGTAAAACATACCATTGTAACTCACTGTACTTGTTGTTGTTGTGTCTTTCGGCTTTTCCCAGTTAGGGGTCGCCACAGCGGAACTCCGGTCCGCTAATGATTGGCAATAGATTTTTACATGCCGAGTTGCTGGCCCTGACGCACAATCTTCAACGAAGGTACACCCATTCGCGCATGTCTTCACACAGAAGATGCTGTAGCTGAGAATAGAACAGGACAACGTCTTACTGTGAGGCGACAACGCTACTGCAGCACCACCACCGCAGTATTGTGCTATGTAAAAATTTGCTGAATATGGAGAAAATGTATATGGAAAGTTGGACTATCTAGAATTCCATGGTGCATTCTAATAGCATATGCATGGAATTAGGTTGCTTGATAATATACTCATCAATATAATGCTTTTCTTTGAGTTTTGATTACATTATACAATTTGAATGGACAAATTTCAGCACATTTGCATGCATTTTCATGGTTAACTGATAGACAGGACTTCTAAGTCTAAGAACAGATCTAATTATATCTATATTAAAAAAACACATATGCAATGCTGACATATCTTTTGATTCTTCTAAAAACTAGTTGAGGCATATGTTAGACCAGACTAAAATATTGTTTTAGTGATCCAGCTGCAAAGGTAAATTTCATTTCTTTATATCAGATGTAAGACAGCCAGACAAACTTGGAAAAATGTAATTGAAACTAGAATTAATATGATGACAAAATTATTTGAAAAGGTAAAACAAATTAACAAGAAGACTATATAGCAAGAGGGGTACTGTTGAAGTTACTGAGCTATAGTACAGTTAAAGTACAGAAATACATTTCAACACAGTTTGAAAGGAACAGAGAGCTGTGATGCCATATCAGGCAGAATTTCTGAGAATTGTGCATCTCTTACATAACCTATTTTAGGCTACCAAGGAACTGCATCACAGAAAATAGCCTACTTTATAAGATTACTGGATACCTAAACTGACGTGGTGCTCTTAAGAAAAACAGAAAAAATGTTGGCATGCATGTTGTATGGTGGGTATTTGGTTTCATGTGTGGTGGCAGTCTCTAAATATAATATTATGGTAGACAAACATTATTGAACTGTTCCATGCTATTACAAGGTTTTACATTTTGCAGTGCTTATCAAGTTTTAGAATTGGGAGTTTCAAATGCCACAAAGAGCAAATAAAAACAGAAACTTTAATTAGTTTCTCTTAGAAGCAAATGTTTAATGTATTTCCAGAATCAGCATGTTTCACCAATATTCCTATTACAAAAATGGAGGACATTATGCAGAGAGTCAATTCTATTTTGGCACAAAAACATAAAAGAATAACTCAGCATGAAGGTGTGAAATGGAATCATAATCATAATACTGTGAAAAACAATTTTGAAGTCATAGGTGAATGGCATGTTTTCCATTATAATTCAGAAAATTAAATTATAAAAGAAAATTGTGGGTATGTATTTGTACATATATAAATATGTGTGTGTGTGTGTGTGTGTGTGTGTGTGTGTGTGTGTGTGTGTGTGTGTGTTTATGCATGTGTGTGTGTGTGTGTAGATCTATATATGATTGCCTTGTTTAATACTGAATGCTCAAAAGAACAAATGAATAAGGAGATATATTTTAAAGCAAATCTAAAATGTCTGAAAACAACAACTTAATAGACATGGATTGTATACCATTTATACCTATCAAATAGAATAGGCCTGAGCTTTGTAAATGTTAAACAACTGCAGAACAAAAATGTTGCGAGGGAAACAACCTTAAAACTTGCAATACTGTGCTATCTTCTCTCTCAACAGATAAGGAAACACAGTATTGTACGACCACCAGAACTTTAATTAGAAACAATAGTGCATGAAATAGCAATACACATGAATCATTGAGTTAAGCGCTTTCACCTAATACAACAAAGGCTTCTTCAGAACTCAATCACAAAATAATATGCGCCATTTTAAATAAACTTTTTGGCGCCAATCTTGCCTAACTGCACTTAAATTTAAAGTGCCACTGTGCCTGTTAGTTCATATTAAGTAAAATAAAATAACTTTTACAAATTTGTTCCGCTATACCTCCTTTAAAAAATACAATTTACTACAAATAGATTGAAATAAATGAATACATAATATTTCATGTAACTAATTCATTTAAATTACCCTTCCATTTTAAAATATGATATAATACATTACACTGATGTTAACAATGCTAACAACTGGACTTGGTCTACCTAATTATAATAAAAATGTAATAAAAATGTAATAAAAATATAATAAAAATATGCACTTCTGCCTGACATTAATACTGTTTTTGTATAGTATGTGTGAATGCTTGTTGCAAAAATTCAATTATAAAAAATGTTGTGAATACATATAAGACCTCAATACTTGTGAATATTAAAACTAACTAATGGACTCTGAATATAATAAGTATTTTTTGAACTCGAAATAATTGAAGTTCATTGCTTACTATTACATAATGTGCAAACTTGTCCATAAACTGCTATATACACAAATTAAATCCTGAATTACTTAAAACTTGTATTGGGCTTTGATTTCATCAATTATACATAATTTAAATTATTGTGAACAAAAATGTTTAAACAATTTAATGTTGTTTAAAAAGTTGTTTTTTATTTTATATTTGTATTTGTTGATAAAATCTTTATGAATTATACATTAATGTAAATTAACTTGTTTGTTGATCCATACTGAATACATAGTCATTATTTAATGAATTATTAAAAAATATATGTGTGTGTGTAAAAAGACATCAAATAAATCTCAATGTTTAAATATGTTATTAATAAAATGTTTTAAAAAAGATTTAAAAAACCATTGTGTTTATGAACAACTGTATGTAGAAACATAATAAGGGGTTGAAATATATTAAAATGTTGTGTGAATTGTGGGACCTAAATACATTTAACCTAATAGTGGCTTAATGGCAATGGTATCATTTAGTCCTGGTATTGTGGCAGCATCTGTATATAGCTGCCACCAAATCTCTTTATAACTTAATCGTCCTTTGATGTTGCCCCCCTTCCAGTCAGATTTGATGTGTTCAATGATGGCAAATTTGAAGCTGTGTTGGTCTCCTTCGCTTTCAACTTGTCTGTATAAAGCATTGTTACGATCTTTTTTTCGAATACAATATAAATGATCGTATATTCTTTTTTTGAAGGCCCTCTCAGTCTTCTCAACATAGTATGCAGGACACATTTCACATTTAGCAATATAAACCACATACGTAGTGTTGCAATTCCCCTTCTCACGTCTGATAATTGTCTTGTTAATGTTATCTAATGTAACTTCTGTATGAGTCATAATATATCTACACTGATTACAATTGCCACATTTTCCAGTAAATGTATTTATTTCACCTCTTCTGCCTTTACTGTTTGATGTGTTACCACTTTCAAGAATTCTTTTCAAATTGTGTGACATTTTGTGAACAAATAATGGTTTGTCTCCTAACATTCGTGATAACTCAGGATTTGTTGTAAAAATGCCCCAATGTTTGTACAAAATTTCTTTCACCATACTAACAAATGGTGTATATGGCAAAATAAAAGCCAATTTATATTTGTCTGTAAGGTTCACAGCTGTCTCATCGGCTGTATGCAGCGCAGTTCCTAAAATCGGAAAATATTTAATTTCCCTCTGGGATGTCACATATTGATTAACATCCTGTAACATGGTTCTATTGTATTTCCTATCTATAAACATTTTGGTAATATATTCAAACTCTGATATCATGTCCTCGTATCGGGATGTCATTCTGGCTGCTCTGATGAGTTGCCCCTTGAAAATGTTTCGCAACATCTTTTTAGGGTGATTACTATCGTATTGTAAATAGTCGTTAGAGAATGTGTTCTTCCTGTATATATTGGATTTGAAACCTTTAACATCATTCGAAACAATAGTATCTAAATAAGGTAAACCTTCCTTACTAGTTTCATATGTAAATTTCAAAAAATCACTACTGTTGTTTATAAAAGTGATAAAATTATTTAATTCGTCCATATTTCCTTTCCATAAGATGTAAATATCATCCAAAAATCTTGTGTAGTGGGAAATATGTGTGAAAAATTTACTTTTAAATAATATTTCATCTTCCCAATACAACATGACAAGGTTGGCATAAATGGGGGCACTTGCTGACCCCATTGTCACTCCCTTGCTTTGTTTGTAGTACTCACCCTCGAATGATATAAAGTTGTTTTCCAAAACTAATGACATGCAGTCCATAATGAGACAAATTTTGTCCCAATCAAACTTGGTGTATTTTCTAATACTCTCACAGAACATTTGTAAACCTTGAACACTGGGTATGCATGAAAATAAATCAATGACATCTATAGTCACATAAATCAAATCACTAGTAGCAATATCAGTTGGGTATTTTCTTAGAAAATCCCAGGAGTCTTTCAATAAGTGTGGGATGCTTTTATATATATCTTTTAACCATACATCTACTAATTTGCCTAATGGAAATGTTTTAGATTTTGTGCCTGACACAATTGGTCTAAATGGAGGGTTGGTTAAATCTTTATGTATTTTTGGTATACCTACCAAGGTCGCAGTGATGGGGTATGACACTTTTAAAAAATTGTATAAATCATTGTTTATTCGATTGTCAATCCAGAATTCCTCCAAATAAGAACTAATCCTCTGGTAGGCAATATTTATTTCATTCAGTGAAACCATAGTATAATTGCCTGTTTCCGTAAGAATGGAGTGAATTCTGGACATATACTCCATTTGGTCATATATAACTATCCCCCCTCCCTTGTCAGGCTTCATAATACGTATATTCTTATTTTCTCTCAAATTGTTTAACTCCTTTCTCTCTTCCTTGGACATAGTATCCCTCACTTTAATATTTTTCACTGTGTCAGTCAATTTATAAATGTCTCTCTGTACCTGTTTTTCAAAAAGTTCAACCACAGGGTTCATATGTGGAACAAATGTACTTTTGGGTTTTAACGTGTAACTGTCCCCCTCAGTATTTTGTTTATTTTTGGTATTGTTCTGAAACATGATAGATAAATTTAGTTTACGGGTAAATAGTTTAGTTTCTATCAAATGGTCAACCAAACCAAATTTCGGAGTGGGGATAAATTTCATACCCCTAGACAAAAGTTTGTAATGAACCTTTTCTACCTTAAAGTTAGTGAAATTGTAAATTTTAAAATCACCAAATTCATTTGTGTTATTGTTGTTGTTAGAAATGTCCGTGTCCATAACCACTTCACTGTCATTTATGTTGTTGGGTATCAATTCCATTTGTTCCCCCTGTGATGACCTAATCGCACATTCTGAGGGTTGTAGTTTTTCCTCCCCTTGAAATCTACCTTCTTCCAATACTGAGGGTTCCAATTCCTCCGAAAATTTTGTTTATGTCCCTCCTCATCGTCGTACCATTCATAGTTTCCCTCCTCACCATATTCTCCCCTTGCTAACTTGTTCCCACTCTCTTGTCTATAGAACCAATCTTCATGTTCAGTGGGCCCTTTTATCCTATTACCTCTTTCATTATTCCATTTATATACCCTTTTGTCCCTATACTGTGAAATATCTCTGTTGATTTTTTTACACTTCCTTTCATGTGTTATTTTAGATTTCTTTTCAACAATCATGAACTGTTTACAATATAAATTGTTCCATTCATCAAATAATAAATCACCTTCTATTTCTGCATTTAATTTTTCAACCTCATTAATGAGTTGCGTTAATTTTTCATCATTGTACTTAATTATCATATTCATAAACTTAAATCCACATTGATCAAAAAAGTCATTAAAATCTTCCATAACAGGTTCTTTGATGTCTATTCCTAATGGTACTTTAAAAAAACGGAGTCCCATTGGGACTATCTTTAAAGCTAAACATTTGTGTAAATAAGCATTTTCTATTTTTATATTGTCAAGCTTGCACATAATATCACCCAACTTATAAATTTTATCCTTCAAAGCTAAATTGTTAGAACTTCCATTAGTGGGGAATCTTTCTTTCCCCTTGTTAAAATCGTCAAACTTGCATTCACTAATTAAAAAATTATTCAAATGACAATTATTGCTATTGTCCTCCTTGGACTTATTTTGCTGTCTAGATTTAAATTCAGTACCTTTGTTGGCCTTAAAAGTACCCACTGAATTAGCGTAGGTCTTTACAGGCTTGACACGCTTATGTTTAGTCCCAGTACGCACCGCATAATCGTCGTCCTCTTCAAAATCATATATTGAAAAGTCAAAAGTAAATCCTGTAGTGTCCATTCTGTTGCTTTCTATAATATGTCTCGTCTGCTGCCCAGCTGGTAAGTCGATATCGGCACTGTCTCCTGAAAAATTTTTTAGTTTAGTAGAAGGTATACCTTCGGATAGTCTATCCGGTGTTGAATTGAATCGGTTGTTAGAGCCGTTGGATGCATTCCGTTTGTGCGCCGCTCCGCATTCACCAACCTGCATTTCGGAAATAGGACGGACACTAGCGTTACTTTTTGGTACGCATTCGTTGTGTTTACCGGAACTAGTAAAGCACGTTTTGGTAGTGTCTTTAATATTAGAAGCTGTTTGCTCCTTTTTGCTCCTTACTGCTTCTACAAATATCCTTATTACTGTTGTGAACCGCATTGGTTTCACAAACACAGTTAGACCCCATTTGTGTATATAGCAGTTTATGGACAAGTTTGCACATTATGTAATAGTAAGCAATGAACTTCAATTATTTCGAGTTCAAAAAATACTTATTATATTCAGAGTCCATTAGTTAGTTTTAATATTCACAAGTATTGAGGTCTTATATGTATTCACAACATTTTTTATAATTGAATTTTTGCAACAAGCATTCACACATACTATACAAAAACAGTATTAATGTCAGGCAGAAGTGCATATTTTTATTATATTTTTATTACATTTTTATTACATTTTTATTATAATTAGGTAGACCAAGTCCAGTTGTTAGCATTGTTAACATCAGTGTAATGTATTATATCATATTTTAAAATGGAAGGGTAATTTAAATGAATTAGTTACATGAAATATTATGTATTCATTTATTTCAATCTATTTGTAGTAAATTGTATTTTTTAAAGGAGGTATAGCGGAACAAATTTGTAAAAGTTATTTTATTTTACTTAATATGAACTAACAGGCACAGTGGCACTTTAAATTTAAGTGCAGTTAGGCAAGATTGGCGCCAAAAAGTTTATTTAAAATGGCGCATATTATTTTGTGATTGAGTTCTGAAGAAGCCTTTGTTGTATTAGGTGAAAGCGCTTAACTCAATGATTCATGTGTATTGCTATTTCATGCACTATTGTTTCTAATTAAAGTTCTGGTGGTCGTACAATACTGTGTTTCCTTATCTGTTGAGAGAGAAGATAGCACAGTATTGCAAGTAAATGTTAAACAAGAAAATAAATGCCTACTATACTAGATAATATAATGAGGAAACAACAGTTCACGCAAATATTGTATAAAACTAATATGTTTAGAAAATGATTTCTGGGGGCAGAGACTGAATGGCTAACTGAAAGAAGCAGTATTCTAGAGCTCCATATAACTAGTTAAATAAGACAGGAAAAAAATATTCTTTATTTTTCTTCAAAGTATAAAATCTTATAGATAAAGGACTAATTTACATAATTAGAAACTTTTGTGAAGTTTTACAAATAATTTCCTGTCTAAAAACTTGGAGATATATTCACTTGTTAAAATGAGCAACTCAAGGAATTCTCACCAGGATGCTGCCTTAAAGAAGGAACTAGAACAGATGACATCTACCCTGCAGGAGTTGTCTCAGATGGATGATTTTAAAGAGAACCTAGAAAATCTTAAAACAAGCAGTCAAAAACAGGCTGACATCCTCAAGGAAATGCTACAACACCAGACAAGGATAACAGGAATAGAGGTTTCTCTAAATGACTTAGAAAGCAGACTTAAGGAAGAGGAAACACAGAAAGAACTGCTTCTTAAACAAAACACTTGGTTGGTTAATAAAGTAGATTACTTGAAAAATAGGGAGAGGAGAAATAACATCAGGATTTTCAGATTACCTGAAAACACAGAAGGTGAGGATATTATTTCCTTTTTATCAAGCTGGATTCCTGACTTTTTAAATTTAAAAGAAATACTTTCCTTTGGCATTGAAAGGGTGCACAGAGCTCTTGGGAAACCTGCCACTAACTCAGACTCTCCTCCTAGGTCAATAGTTATCAAATTTCTTTCATACTTGGACAAGGAACTGATTTTAAGATCTGCTTGGAGGAAGGCACCTGTAAAATATAAACAGAGCCTGATAAGATTTGATAACAACTATTCATTTAGAATAATGGAACAAAGGAAAAAAGTGTGGCCAATGATAACGTTTTTGAAACAAGACAACATCAAGGCACAATGTGCATATCCAGCTAAGGTAAGAATACTGTATCCCAACGAGATGAGGACTTTTATTGACTTAGAGGAAGCTTCTTCATTTATTAAAACTAATAATGTGATTACTTTACCAGCAGATATGGATTGGATGTCACCTTCTCTCAAGAGAACAAAAAAAAAACAAATGCCTGGACAGACGTCAAAAAGAAGAAGCAAAAGACTGATATTGTTACAGCCAAATCTCTCAAAGCATCTTCTGTGATGTGAATTGTTTTAACATTACTTTAAAAGACCAATTTTACTGCTTAGAATTTTAAAACAAGGGTAACTAACTACTGTAATCTTTATCTATATTTTTTGAAAATAGATGACACATGAGAGTTTTCACATTACCTCAGGTATGTAAAACAGGGTTCTTTTCTTTCACACAAGGAGGGTTATATAGCACCTAAAATATTTATACTGTAAATCAAAATACATAGTATATGTGTATTTCCTCTTAATTTTCTCTTTTCTTTCTCTCTCTTCTCTCTTTCCTCATTATTTATTTTAACTGCATCTTGTCTCCCTTTCTAAATTCTCTTCTATTTACTATATTAATATAGTCTGTATATATTTAATAACTCACTATCTATACATAGATAAACAATAGTCTAAAATAATCTAGTTTTAAGGTAGACTAATTTGAATAGTGAACTTAATTAATTGTTATTACAATATTTATTAGATTAATGATAGTCTCTGTTATGCTTATTGGGATTGGGGACATGTTCGTGATTAACTCTGAAATGTTCCATTCATGTACTTATGTCCTTTGAATTATTTCCTTTTAGTATTAACAAATATATAAAAAATAAATACATAAATAAATAAATAAATAAAAAGGAGGGGAAAATGTACTGTTAGTTAAGAGAAGTGAAGCTTTCTTCACATTCTATTTGTATTGCCATGGCAACAGTAAACAATTGCTGCAGTTTCTAAGGACACTGTGAACCTGTGAAGTGCATTTAGCCTCACAGATAACAAATAATAAGAAAAAGTAATGTTGTTTAGTTATTAAAATGAAAACCAACTTAAGCATATGTAAAATAAATACATAATAGGACTATTTGTAAATACTTTATGATTTATCCTCATAGGATTACATATTCCTGGAATAACAACTGAAATGTTTCCAAACTACATGTGCACTTAAATCTAGCTGCTTGATTGAAAAGTATTACTCAGTTTAACATGCTGATTCCACAAGCTGTCTGCACTGTAAAAGTTACATTTTATATGTTACTTGAAATTGACAGTCTCTAGAGCACATGAAAAGATTCATATTACTTTTTGCAACATATTATCTTTGCAGTTACCTCACACTCTGTACAAACTCACTTGGCAACCGATAGCTATTCGTTTAAAATATCAGTTTAAATATTAAATGTGCCCTTGAAATGCTATCGACATTTTGACAAAATATATTCTGAACTGTAAAATGAATGACTTGAAAGAAGTGAAGTAATGCATCGATTTCAAAGACAGTTCTTGACACTACAGTATAATTAAAAATGTATATTCACAAGTAAGTATTGAAATGTTTTAGTCTTCCAGTTAAAATAGCTTACTGTCAACATTTTGTGATATCAGAAAGTTTAACGAGCTAGGAAATTACTATTATTTGTCTTTATAATGATTATTAGACAGATGATAGACTCTGCTTTGTTTAATGAATTATGACACATGTTTATGAGGAAAACTGGACTCATTTACTCACATTGGACTACTCATTCCTGGAAACTCATCTGAAATGTCCCCAAATTACTTGTGAACTTAAATGAAACTGCCTGATTAATAAGCATAACTTACTTTAACAACCTGAATCCATAAGCTATCTGATCTATATATGCTACCTTATATATGTCACTTGCATATAAAAGTCTCTAGAGCCCACGAAAAAATACATATTATTTTTGCAACATGCTATATTTGCACTAACCATACATTCTAAACTAACTCAATTGGCAACTGACAAGTTATTTATTTGAAACATCAGTCTAAATATTAATTGTGCCCTTGAAATATTGTTGCCTTTTTGACAAAACAAAACCTGAATTGAAAAAGAATGATTTGAAGAAGTTGAAGTATTGTACAGATTTCAAAGACAGCTATTGACACTACAATATAAGCAGACATGTATACATGCAAGGAAAAATTGAAATGCTTTACACTTTTAGTTAAAATAGCTTATTGTTAATTTATTGCTTTATCAGAAAATTTAAAGAGCTACAACATTATTTCTAATTTGTCTTTATGTTGTTGTTGTTTGTCTTTCGGCTTTTCCCAGTAAGGGGTTGCCACAGCGAAACTCCGGTCTACTAATGATTTGCAGGAGATTTTTATGAAACGCTGAGGTGCCAGCTCGATGCCCAACCTTCAACAAAGGCACGCCCATTTACGCACGCATATCTTTCGAATGCTACCCAGCCACGGGGAGGACATGCAGACTCCACACAAAAGGTACTCCCAAGCCAAGCCGAGAATTGAACGGGAGAACCTCTTGCTGTGAGGTAACAATGCCACTGCTGTACCACCATGACATTTTATAATGTTTACTAAAGTGATGTTAGTCACTGAATTGTTTAATGGATTGTGAGTCATGTACAAAACGGACTACTGAATGTTATTTCTGTTTACCTATGTTTACTGAATTTCTTTTATTAGTACTGATTTAAAACAAGGGAAAGAAAGGGAAGGGAAATCTCTGTTTTTGCCCAAGCGAGGAGAGGCTTAAGAGTATTCTAAATGCCCCAAAAACTCTCTAAGATGTTCTAAACACTATTTGATTAATACTTACCTAAGATAAGTCTTGATTACCATATGGGTACCTACACATTAATTCTAGACCTGATGTGATTAATCATTCTGGAAGCAGGAGGTGCCCTATGCAGGATGGGAATTGTCAGGGTGATCATAGTTCATTCTTAGACTCTGCTTTGTAAATCTATAAATATGTAAAAGCACTGTACACTAGAATGTAGGGCACTGCTTCTCACAGTCAGGTTACCACTAAGCCATGTCTTTTCATAAGTGTAAGTTGAAGTTGGTGAGCTGAAGAGTGGGAAAGTAAAGGAAGAAGTACACCTACAGTAAATTCATATTTCATTGGTAATCACTCATTGTCTCCTACAGAGTCCTTTAAGTCAAATTATTTTAGTAATAATCTATTTGTTGTTGGCTTATTTAGTTTATGCTCTTCTGTTGCATTTAATTTATCCGAAATGACATATCTGACATGTTTGGGATCTCTAAAGGGTAACTCAATATTGGATATTTTCTAAGTCAACATAATAATTGTTTACACTACTAACATTCCATCCTGATATATAAAATACTATAAAATAACAATAGAATAATATAGAATTTCATATATCTTTTAAGAAAATTCTTCATATAATAATTTAACATATGGAGCTCAGTTGATATTGTTGGTTAAAGGTATGAGTGATAATCAAATAGATCTATCTTTCTCTATTGGATTAGGAATGACTTTTATTCCATGTTTAATGGGAAATTCATTTTTACCTGTATTTGATACTTTAGAAGTAATGTTCTATAGAAGTACTTTTTTTAAAGCCTGACCAGAATTTTACCCTACTTGTATTTAAAGAAGAAAGAATATTAAATTACACTCCCAAGTTTACACACATAAAAATAACATTCAATGTTATCAGAGAATATGATATAACTACTATAATCAAAATTAAAAAAGAAGCAAAATGTTTCTTCCAACAATAACTTGAAATGGAGTTAACATTCTTATCATTAAACACTAATGGCTTAAATAATGCAAATAAAAGATCAATCTTACTAAAATATTTAAATCTAAATAAGGCACAAGTAGTATTTCTCTGTGAAACACATTTTTTCAAAATAATGATAGCTTTAATTCTAACCCTAAGGAATATACAGTCTTAGCTCACTCCTCCTATAGAACAAAGACAAAAGGAGTATCAATTCTCTGGAAGAAACACATAATCACTCTAAAAGTTATTTATAAATATGAAGACAAAGAAGGTCTACTAGCATTTGTTATAATTAAATTTAACAACATAATATGGACCTTAGCTAATCTATATTGGTTCCCAGGAATTGGAGCAGGAATGGATAAAAAAAAACCTAGATTTTATTTCCAACAATTATACAGGAAATCTTATACTGGGAGGAGACTTTAATTGTACCTTAGAAGCTTCTGAAACCACCAAGAAGTCTTTTCGCATAGCAACTATTTCAAAATCCTTAAAAAGATGGATTGATTCATTTCATTTAACAGACACTTTTAAAGTAAAAGATGATAAATCCTTATTATTTTCCCATAAAGACCATAGATTTGGAACACAAACCAGAATAGACAAATTATTCGTAGTTCAAGATTTACAAACAAAAATCCTCAATTTCTCAATAGTTCCATGCCCCTTCTCAGATCATGACTCTCTGATAATGAAGCTCCAAATAGAGTTTAAACCTTTAATCCTCTCAACTAGAATTCCATCATATATCATGAAAATTAAAGAATTCAGACCCTGGATGTTGTCAGAACTGCAATTATTTCTTGAAATTAATAATACAACAGAAATCAGTAGTGTCATAGTTTGGGACTCATTAAAAGTGTATTTATTTGTTAAGGCACTTAGCTGGAAAAACAAAGTTAGAGAGTCAGAATCTGAATCATTAGACTTGCAAACCAGACTCTTGACAGCAAAATCTAAAAAAGATCAGAATTGTCCAGAAGTCAAAAAAGAAATAGAGGAATTAAATAAAAATGTAATGAAATTCTAGCACAAAAACCTTGTCTAGCCTTATAAAAATTAAAAATAAACTCATTAGCCACCTCCCCCAGATATCTACATAACTTATCTACAAAAATTAAAATACAATCTAAAGCACATAACATTAGTAGTATATATCATGAAAAGAAAGGAAAATATGTATCAGCTATAGGAGACATCCTTGAAGCATTTTGGTTACATTATATAGAACACTTCAAAAAAAAAAAAAAAGATTTAGATACCAACCAAATAAACTTAGATACAAACCTTATCAATATAAAAAAAATCCAGAAAACTTAAAACTAGACCTACAAACACCTATACCCTACAAAGAAATTGTTGACAAGATAAAAGAAAGTAAATCTAACAAAGCTCCAGGGATAGATGGTATAATTACAGAAATTTACAAAATCCTCCCTTCAACAGTAATGTCCCTTTTTCATAAAACTTTGCTAGAAGTCCAGTCAGAAGCAAAATACCACCTTCATGGAAATATTCTCTCATAACACCAATTCTAAAAGATAATAAAACATCAGACCTTTGCACCTCATACAGACCTATATCATTACTGAATAATAATTACAAAATATCCATGTCAATTCTAGCTAACAGAATGAAAATCCAACTTTCAAATGCAATTAATAATGATCAAACTGGATTTTTATATAACAGGCACACACATGATGATATAAAAGGATACTTACTCTTATAGATTATGTGAAAAAAGAAGATAGAGAAACACTTGTAATTGGGTTAGACATAGAAAAAGCCTTTGATTCCCTCAACTGAGAATATCAATTTAAAATTTTAGCGATATTTGAATTTCCTCCTCCCTTCATCTTATTACTAAAAAACATATATAAATAACTTAGCCTACATTAAATTAGGTCCTTTCACCTCAGAATCTATCCATATAACGAAAGGTACTAAACAAGGATGCCCCCTTTCTCCTATTTTATTTGCTTTGGCTATAGAAATACTTGCAGAAATAATACACAATAATCCAAGAATAAAAGGAATAGAAGTTTATGACCTGCACATATATAAAATAATGCTTTTTGCTGATGATATTTTATTAACCCTATCAAACTCCAGAGAGTCATTAGGAGAGCTAGAAGAAGTAATGGAGAAATTTTATAACATTTCAGGTCTACACTTTAATAGATCAAAATCAAAATTTCTATTTTTAAATAAGAAAAAAGAACTACAAGTTAAAGATAAATCCATCATAGGAAAACAAGAACTTATGCTAAATTATTTAGGAATAGTATTATACAAAAATATAAACAAAACAACATTAATAAATTATAAAAACATTACTGAAATAATAAAAATACATATAGAAAAGTAGAACAAAATTATATTAACTTTTGAAGGCAAATTGCAATTAATAAAAATGGTCTTATTGCCAAAAATACTATATGTAGCATTAGCAATACAGTTAATTCCTGAAAGATGCATTCTTAAAGAAATAAATTCATGTTTAATAACATTTTTATGGTATCCCAAAAAGAATAGAGTAGCTCCAACTCATCACATTAGACCCTGGAAACAAGGAGGATTGAACTTCCCAGAAATAGAAACATATATAAAAGCATCTGTGCTTAAAACTACAATAGACTGGATAAACCCAAATTATTTTGCCAAATGGAAAGAATTAACAATGGCTATATTAACAAATGAATTTAATCTGTTAAAAAATTTAATAGTAGACAAATCAAACAAACCCTGGTACATACTATGCATAAGTATACAATATAATATATCAAAACATTCTAAAACAATACTGATTAATCCTTACATCAGTTCCTTTAGGAAACTTATCAATGCAAACATAGATCTAAAACTGTGGTTTGACCTTTTAACCCCATTTACCATCACTAAGAACTTTCCTCACAAAATATATAGGGAAATAAAAACCTCCTGGAAACAAAATGGATTCTTATGCTGGTTTCAATGTGTAAATAAATTAAATGTTTTAGATATACATATGATAAAAACTGCTTACAATATTCCAATACAGGACTGGTTTACCTTACAAAGCATTTTAATGTACACTCAAGATTTATGCAGATTAATTAATAATTCCTTATTTAAAGATATTCCAAATCTAATAAGTTTTCTATATGAATGTATATATAATAGTTGTGAAAAGAAAAATTCTATTTCAAATCTATATAAAGAGTTAATAACATATAAAACAATTCCCAAACCATCATACTGGCAAAGGTCAGTCATTGCAGTTAGAAGAAATTAAAACTAACATCTTACTATCAGTTAATTACACCTCTAACACACAATACTGGCAAATATTTAACTGGAAATACTTACATAGAGCATTTTTACATCAGATATAATTAAAAAAGATCAGTACTACTACAAATGTTTTTTGCTGGAGTTGTGAAAAGTCAAATAAAGCAGACTGGATTCATATTTTTTTATGAATGTAATAAAATTAAATCATATTGGAATCAATCATTTTTTATAAGCTTTATTTAATGAATCCTTTATCTTAACTAAAGCATTGATTATACTAAATGTAAATGAAGGTCCCTACCCGAATAAGACAAATATGTATTTGTTATGGACAATACTTGCTATATTTAGGAAATGCATAACCAGAAGGTGGAATTCAAATACACCCACAACCTTGGAAGAATTCTACATTTTACTGAAGACAACTACATCGATGGAAATAAAAATCAAAGAACTACAAATCTATCCCAGGCCATTGGTAAATAATCCTTGGAAGAAAGTTACATCTTTGTTGGACACTCTGCAATAATCAATATTGTATCTCTGATAACTGATCTGTTAGTTCTATATTTAATAACATGCAGTGTATATAATTGAAATATTTGTATATAGTTGCTTAAAATTATATTTAAAATATTATGTAAACGTTATTTTAATTGAAAATAAAATTTTTTTTGAAGAAAAAAAAAGAAAATGATTTCCTTAGCAGTTTTTGAAAATAAATCTTCCTCTGAATCTCACATATACTTTAAAAATACTTAGCTGCACTCATCTCTGTGTATACTACATAGATAACTGTGCTGAGCCTCTGCATATCAATATGGATGGTATGTCTGTTATGGTAAATGCTGTGTTAGCAGTATGTTAGTATAACATTAATGATTCCTTTGCATGACCTTTGTTTGAGGACAAAGTATCCATATTGCTGAAAATTTGTTAATCATTGTAAATAAAGGATTTTATCTTCAAAATGTTTTTACATATTATCACAAAATATTTACAGAAAATTAATGTGATAATTATTAATGAAGGTCCCCTAGATTGTGCTCCTAGCTTTAAAAAACAGATTATCTTTATCTTGAATTAATGAGAATATTTTTGTTCTCATTTTAATGTCATACTTTCAGAATAAAAGTCTTGCATGTTTATATAAACGCATAGATGTTTTAGGTCTGATGCCTCGACCATACTAAACATGCCATTTTGATGGCTTTTTTATTACTCTGTAAAGACTTGATATCTACAAGTTTATTTTAAACTGAATACTTTGAAATTATACAGTTTTTAGATTTTTATTGGCCATTCTGACATAAATTGACTATACATGTGACTACTAACATATGTATACTGATCTTGGAGTTTCACACAAAATTGTCAGCACATGACACAAGGAAATTCAGCTTAAACAGCATTTTGTATGAGCTACTATCTCTAAAAGCAAGGAGACAACAGCATATTGAGGTAAGTGAATGTCAGCCTACAGCTGTAATATGTTTTTGAATTAGTTCATAGAATTGGGTTTGTCAAAGACAGGATCAACTAGATATATACTTCACTAAGCAAACCCATAAAGATACACCCATAAAGATAAAAAAAGAAAACATAATTTTCCTAGCATTTACTTAAACAAAGGCAGTGTTACCGCAACACAAGAAGAAAGTTTTGACCTGTGGGTGTACTTTCATGGCGACCTATCCAGCAACCCTTTGTAAAGCATTGCAAAGTAAGACAAAGCTTTTCAGGCATGAGGAACAAGCTATAACCTTGGCTGCAAGGCTTAATGATCAGATCAAACTGAATAAATAGGGCCAGGTCAGATGAATATTGATATGGACTGTGGAGAGGATGGCAGATGAATATGATATGGTCACCTGCCAAGCCAGGTAATGGAGAATATGCAGTGATTTGGTGGCATTGGTGACAATCAGCATGCATTGTTTAATGACTGAAATGGTTATGAAGTACAATTTCCTGCAAAGTTTTTTGTACACAGGTGTTACAAAAGGTACTGTTTTGGCACTTGTGTTTGTAAACATAGTTCTAACATATTGGGAGAATAGGCTAATTGCGAAATGTAACTTTTATGTTAGATATACATACAGTATGACTTGAGATTTTTATGCAGCGATTAAATTCTGTCATTGGTCTTTTACATTTATCCACCCTTTTTCTAGCAATAGGATTCTTCTAAAATGCAAAACTAAATTCTTGTGATCTTGCATTTACACAAAGTCCACCTTTGTGAACAAATGTTTGTACTTTGATAGTTTCCATCCATTATATATAAAAAAAAGAACAAGGTTAAAAATCAGTTTGTGAGAGTGTCAGGACTTAACAACCAGCAATGAAAGATTTTAGCAGGCTGCTCAGGATTTTCAGTTATGTTTAATCAGATATGTTGTGCAGCATCTTTTGTGGAAAGCAATTGTTTTTAGTGACAAATAAAATAATAATAAATATAAAGCTTTGGTCTTCCAGTCAATCAAAAACACCTGGTTAATAACATGGGTATGCTTAACTTAAGTTAGTATTTAAGGAACAGTGTAGACATTTATAACACCAGTGGCATTCCTATTTAGAACTAGAAATGAGTTTTAGGAAATGGTGAAATGTCAAAATGTTTTGCTATTAGGCCAGTTTTCACATACAAAGCATGTTTTAATTTGAAACAAATGTTTGATCATTCTGTAAGGACAGTTTCTTTTCAAACTGAAAAATACGGATGTTCAAATGTGGGGCTTATAGATACTGCTGTTGGTAATCTCCAAGTGTAGCACCTCGCACTTAGTTATGCGCAGCTTTGGGCATGCCATCAGTGATTGGCACGCCAAATGGGTGGGGATATCGAGGAAGACTGACAGACATGCTAATTTGCATGTCACATCATGTAAACTGCTAAATATTCATGCACACAACAAACTCTGTCCTCGTAGAAATTATTACTTGTTCTCCTCCTGTGCGCCCCCCACACCCCCCTCTTTTGTACAGATGTAGATGCCTTAAGACCAGCTAACCAGTTCAGCACTGAAGAAGTGCTGTGCAACAGTGCTGCTACCCTTTTCCGGAAACATTTTCAGCCGTTAAAATGTAATGGTATTCTATCTAAATAAACAGAGTCTTGGTTGATGAATGGTTGATGAATTTCTTAATTCAGGGTGTTGTTGGAGTTACGCAGGTTCTGTAAGTCTATAATAATAACTGTCTTTTAATAATTTTATAAGCATAGCTTCTTGTGTTTCTACAGGTACTCAATATTAATGACATCTCCTACCATCCGCAAATGAATATTCATGCGGCTGCTGCCTAGTCCGGCCTGGAGGCGGGTTTGTGGCAGGATTTGCTACTGCGCATCCTGCGAGGTACTACACTTTTAGATTACCCTGTTGTTAAATCAATGAAAGACTTTTCATTTATTTTGTTGTACATGAATACGCCTCTATGTGTTACTTCTCTGTTATAATGTTTTGATATTTTGTACAATTGTTCTATTGTAAATGTGGAACTTTCCTCCCTGGGCCTCCATTGAAAAAGGAGCTGCATCCAGACAGACTTTCCCAAAAAAATATGAAATAAAATAAATAACTAACTAAACTCTACAACTGTAATAACATATGGGTTGTTTACATTGTTGTTTGCATGATGTATGAATCTTTTTATTCTTGCAAGACATTCAGAAGATTAATTCAGAGGCTTTGTAAGCATATCTATTAAAAGCAAAGACAACACCAGTGCTTTGTAGAAACAGAGCACCATTGTAATAGTTTTAAAATCTGTATCTGTTGTTATTGACAACATTGAGGTTTAATCCACAAGACCATGAACGTATAGAACTTAAGTAGAAATTACTCTTAAAAGCTCATTTTTACTCAAGTTGAATGATAGCATTGGCTTTAACAGCTTATTGAAATTAATTCCAACAAGAACATTTTAATAAAACTATGTTTTTGTATGCATGTATGTTTGCATGTATTCATATATGTTGATTTGTATGTATGTATGTACGATTATATGGATATATTTGTTTGTTAACTGGCTGTGTGGACTGAAACATGGCCCTTTTCAGCCATAACCCCAGGTACAAAGGCAAACAATAGTGTATATATAATGAACAACAACAAGTGCAGTCATAAGCATAATCAAATAGCAAAGATATATATATATATATATATTTATTTTTTATTATATACATATAGACGAATATACAGCTAATAGCCATTTACAAAGGTCTAACAGAATACAATGACTGAGAAAGAAGCAGAGTTAACCTGGAGACAGTAATGAGCCTTATTTGCTTTGGCATATATAGTGCTAGCAGCATGCAGTTATTAACTTGTGGCTCTGAGGCAAGCATACTCGTGTTTCTGGGCTAAACGAGAATGGATTTTTTTCACTTAAAAATGATTAAGATTCTCTATGGCAGTGATATCATCAGGGAAAATTTTCTCAAGAGATTGTGCAGAGTTTATGAAAGGATCATTCTCCAGTGGCAAGAGAGAAATGAGATCTATTTAATCTGGATGCTGAAGGATTTCTAAGTTTGTAGGCATGTTTATGCAATGAAAGTTTGTTGGGAACTGGAGAACAGTGTCAGTGCTTACACAGTTTGAATGCGTGAGAGAGCTGAGTAGAAAATATAACCTAGCAGATACAGAGCTCCAGTTTTCTGAAAAATGACAAAGAGGTGGTCAGAGAGGTTAGCAAGATAACATGAAGTTATTGTGGTACTTTTAAAAAGGTTGAGTCAATGTTTTCCTGAAAGGATAACATATTAACATATGTAACATACATAACATATTATCTAGTAGAAGTTCTAAGTATTTTTCATTTGTAGTGAAACTCTAACATAGGTAATAGGTGTTTGCTAGGCTAACGACTACAAGGGGCCTTTTTAAGCCTAGCTATGTTGCCCAAGTGTCAGAATCAAACCCTGTGTCTTGTCTTTGTAAATTAAACACCTTGACCATTAAGCCAAATGCTAATCCCAGTGGGGGTCAATGATAAATGGGACAATGGCAGCAGCTAGTCTTTTGGATGTCTGAAAAGAAAAACAGTGAATCTATTGGTGCTTAGAATGAGTATATTGTTAGAGAGCCATTTCCATGCTATGCACTTGAGATGTAGAAATCTGAGAGGTAGCTTTATGTGTTGTGATGAACACCATATTATTTGTTTACATTACAACGTTTATATGACTGAAGCAAAGCACATCAGCGGTGGTGCAGCGGTAGTGCTGTTGCCTCACAACAAGAGGTTCTCCCATTCAGTTCTCAGCTGGAGTGCAGGGAGTGCCTTCTGTGTGGAGTCTGCATGTCATCCCCGTGGTTGGGTGGGCATTCGAAAGACATGCGTAAATGGGCATGCCTTCGTTGAGGATTGGACATCGAACTGGCACCTCGGCGTTTGTAAAAATCTACTGCCAATCATTAGCGGACCAGAGTTCCGCTGTGGCGACCCCTAACCGGGAAAAGCCGAAAGACCAACAACAACATATGACTGAAGCAAAGCCCAGAGAAAACTGCCAATACATATAGAAAGAAAGAAGAATAGAGGACCAAGAATAGACCCTTGTGGTACCCCCCGAATAAATCAAATCTGTCTATAGGTAAGTTATATGTTTTGAGGTTCATAAATAGTTACTAGACCTAGTCAGAACACTTAATAAAAAATGTGTTAGCTACCCTGTTGGATAGGGAAACACGCAAATGTTCTACATTCACTGCGTTATTTGTATTTAAAATGTAAGGGCTAAAAACCTCATAGTTAAGTATGGCCAGGCTTCTAAAGATCCACACAGATCAATACTCTAGCAAGTGCCTACGAATCTATGATAAGGGAGAGGAGAACATCTTACCCCAGTGGTGGGTTTGTGCATATCCTTCCAGTAGCCAACTCTAAATTTAAAGGTGGCTTACCAAATAAAACTTGTTCATTACCAAACATGTGCTCTACTTCATTCTCCCAGTTGCAATTGTCACACTAACATATAAGTCATAGATGACAATCTCAGCATCAAGCTAAGTTATCAAAATATAAGAACCACCATGTTGACTCAACATTGTTTCTCAGAGACATATTTTTTATAATATTTAGAAAATTAAAAAAGTCCTTTAAAAATGTTGAAAGTGCACTATTTAAAAACAAACCTGCAATTTTAAGTAATGCAACCCCTTTATCTTCTCCCCTCTTTACTTTCAATACTTCCTTTATTCCATCTCCAATTCCCACTCCAACTTTTCACCTACTACCCCTTCACCCCTCCACCAACAATGCTAAAGCAAACCTCAACTTTAAAAACATTTTTAAACTACTAAAGTTCATCTTTCACTCTTTAAGTAGACCTAGGCACTCAGACAAAAATAGATATTTTGCATTCACTGAATAAAATGCTTTATACTGCACTGTTTTTTGATGAAGCTATCATTTTAATTATGCACTAGAAGGCTATATTATGCATATATTTATAAGATGCATGCAATTAATACAGTGACTGTATTCTATAACATGCTACATTTATTGTCAGAAGAAAGTATAATGCTTGAATGGTTGGTAACCGTATGTATGTATTTATTTATTTGTACTTATTTAGATTATCTCAGTTAGTTACTAAGTATTCAATTAATTGATAAGACTCCCATTATTTCTGCATTTAATTCATAATACCTTAGAGAAGTCTTTCAAAATCATTAGAAATGCATTCCACCTTTTAATTTAATAAGAGTACTTTCCTGTATGTCTCACTGATAGACTTCCAGTTCCCTAAAGGATCTCTCTCTTAAATAATTTTTTAATTCATCTAACAGTGATAACTCAAACTGGAATTTTCATAACATGAAATGCAATGGCAAAGCACTCACTTGCATTTGTAGAATCTAGAAAGAGTCCCATGTTATGGCCATTGCAAAATTTCTTCAGACATTATGGTTAAATGTAAAGTAACTATAGGTGCAAGACAACTGTGCTGTAAAAATGCATTACTAACACAAATAAACGTTCCCATTGCTCCAGTGACTAAATGGCAGAATGCTAATCATTATTTTACTCTTTTTTTGATTCCTCCAAGTCTTTTGGGTTTCTAATACCATGACGGCAATGGACCCCATTCTTAAGTCAAAGTACGATTAAAGTTCATGAAATTAGTATTGTTTCACTCCGATGTCAGGCAGTAGTGCTCTTCGCAGCACACACAATGTGCCTAGTAATGACTCCTTCTGCAATTCGTGCAAAGTTACATGTATTGGTAGCATATCTATTATTGTAGACTTTTCGTTATAATACCTGTTGCTCCTACTATTGGAACTGTCTCAGTATCTTTCTTCCACATTGCTCTTGTTTCTGCCTGCACATCCTGATATTTTATGACTTTGTGTCTCTCTGTACGGAAGATACTGCAGTCACTGGGTGTGGTGATTTCAATGATCAATGCTACTTTTGTTGTCTTTTCTTGGGCCACTATATCTGGTTTTCTAGCATCTATCTTTTGATCTGTTGGTAATGGGTGATCCCATGTGATGTAGACTTCTTCATTTTCTATGATGCTTTGTAGCTCATGTTTCCAGTGTTTTTCAGCCAGTTAAGTACCATAATATTTGCACAATCCCCAATGCAACAGTCTTGCCAAATTATTTAAAGGTTGCGTTTGCACATTTATCATGACCAAATGACATTCTTATATCATCTGAAAAAAATTTGACAACTTGCAATTGTGCTTTCAGTTCCTCATCTGATGAACTATACAGTTTTAAATCATTGGCAAAGAGAAGATGAGAAGTCTTTACACTGTGTTGTTTTCTAGGAGCCAAATTATAGCCATGGCCTAATCTGTTAAATAGACATCTTAATGGGTTAAGTGCAAGACAGAATAGCAGTGGTGACAAAGAGTCACCCGGGAATATCCCCCCTTTGAATTGTTATCCTTGGGATAATAATTTGTCATTTATCATTGCTTAATTGCAAAGTGGTCTGCCACTGTTTCATGGTCACTGTAATGTAATCGATTAGTGTAAGACGTACAGTATCGTATACATTTTTAAGCACTCTTTTATCCATGAATGTGGGGTACTATCAATGCTTTTTTGTAGTCAATTAATGCAATACTTAGATTATTCACCTTTTTACAATTCTCCACTATGACTTTATTTAACAACAAATGATCCTTTGTTCCATATTACTTTCTTTTATTGCTGTTTTGTTCTACTACTATAATTGTTTTTCTTCTAAATGACTATAAACTCTGTCATCATCAATTCCCATGTATAGTTTTTGTTTTTCCTGTTGTTAACCAGGTTGATGTCTGTTCAGGGTGTGCATATAAATAGTTCTTACTCATGGCTAAATCTTCATGCAAAGATGTTAATACTTTCAGTCAAAAGATAGGTACTGCATCTGGACCTGGGGTTTTCCAAATACAGGCTTTTCTTAACTTAATTTCAATCTCTCTAGGTGTTTCTACATCCCATTTCATATCCTGTACCTTTAAACCTCTTATTCTTTTTTTAACTTCTTCTATCCATTTTTGCATCTTTGTTATGTTCCACAGGATCTTCATAGATACTTCTCCAAAATGTGTCTATTTCTTCTTTTTGTGGTGGTCTTTCAATGCCTTTTACCTTATTTCCCAACTCTCTATAAAACTTTTTGGGTTATCAATAAATTGCTTATTTTGTACTTTTTCTTTATATTTATCTTCGTATCTTTTAAGTTCTTCCACGTCGGCAGAAATTTTTAGTTTGTTATTTGCAATAGTGCATGATAGATCCTGGTCTGTTCTAATATTGCACATTGCTTTTATCACATCTATCTTTCTTTCTTAGTATTTTTGTTGATCCGTTCCCTCTTCTATAGTCTTCTAACAGTGACACTTCTTGTCTTAACTTTATAGTTTTCTCTATTTGATATTTCCATGATGGTATTCAATTTCTCCCCTCCCTTTCCCTCACTACCCTGTGTTCTTGTGGTACAACTTTATCAGTTATTAATTTAGCTGCACAGTAATATATCCTGTTTCCTTCTGTTATATCGCATGGATCTCTATGGGCAGTCCTAATTACTGTGTTCATTTGTTTTATCAGACTTCTGACTTTTTGGGTTTTATTAACCTTCTGAGTTCTATTTCTTTCAATGATCTTGATATATCTGTCTATGTATATTAAATCAAGCAACTCTTCTCTTACCTCATTTTCTTCCAAACTGAGGGCACATCCCTTGTTTTCCAATTCCTGCAAGCATTCTATAGAAGATTCTATAGCATCTTTCTCTGGCACATTCTCTTCAATTTCATCCTGTGCCATCCATTGCTCTATCACATGGGAACTTGCTGGCCTATCACTCCTCAATATTAACTGCATCAGAGCTTCCACAGTTTCCTGTTCCTTCCCTTGCTGTCTAGCTTCAAGTGAACATTTACACTGGCTGCCTGTGGAAGGCTCCAAATTATCTTCATATGACACATGACCAATTGCTTCCTGTTTCACTGGTTTTCCCTTAATTTGGATATCCATTACTCTATCTTGTTGTGGTGTTTTCTGAATTAGATTTTCTACACTAAATTCTTTATTTTGCAGGTAGTCCATAACCTCAGTTTCTATTTCTTTAACATCTCCATTACTAATCTCTTTTTCTGCTGTTCCTCTTTGTCTTATTTTTTGTATTGTAAAGTTTTTCATGTCCGGATTCCTTTGCCAGTATTTCTCTTCAAATATCATTGGTGCTGCTCTTTTTGTATTGGTTAGTTTTGCTTTCTCCTTTGCATAAATATTACACCATATTAAATCTCTTTTCCTTTCTCATGTCCATATTTCTTCTTCAGATGATTCCTGATCTTCCTGTTTCTCCCTGCTTTGGGGACTCACTCCATGCTGCTGAGATGTAACCTGTGTTAGACCTTCTACACCAAATTCTTTACTTCACAAGCACTCCATAACTTCAACTTCTATTTTTTTAACTTCTACTTTACTAATCTTCTTTTTTACATCCAATCTTTGTGATATTATTATTTTTTTTTGTGAAATTTTCCATATCTGAATACCCTTGCCTGTATTTCTCTTCAAATATCCTCGGGGCTGCCTTCTTTACATTGATTAATTTGGCTTCCTCCTTTGCATAAATATTGCACCATATCAAATCTCTATTTCTTTCCTATGCCCATATTTCTTTTTTTATACTTTTCAAATATCTCTAGGTTTTGTTGTTTATATTTTCACACTTCCTCAGATGCTTCTTTTTCCAAACAGATCAAGGTTTCTTGATCTATATATTGTTTTTTCACAAATCTGTTTTATTAATGAACACACATTTTCATTTCATGCTTCAGACAGTTTTTCTTGTGGAAGTATTTTTCTTTCCTCTAATTTGTCTCTTAATCGTTTTGTATATTTTGTGTCTGGAAATACTGGGCTTTTTGCATAATAGTAACAATACATAATTTCTTTCTTATCCTCAGTAGTCCACTTTATCATGTTTATGGCTCTTCTTTGGCCTATCAGTTTTTGTGATTTTTGTGGACTATTTTTTACTACTTATTTTACCTTTGCAGACAGTGCTATGAATTTTTAAAAAGTAAAATATCAATTAGCAACTTGCTTTTAAATGCCACTCTTGCCTTTGACAGGTAAAATGAAGGCAGGTGCCAGTAAAGAAGTGCCAGGGAAGTTTGCAGAGAAGCTAAAATGAAATAATCTGCTACAACCACCCACTCTCAACCATGTGGATAACATGGATATCAAGATGAGGAGCCAATATATAACCTTCCCAGAAAAAATATAGTGCAGCTGTTATTTTTGGTGCCAGTTTCTAATCATTTTAAAGGGTTGGCAGAGGACAGCAGAGACAAAAGAGATGCCCAAGAAACTTGAAGCATTGTGGGAAATGTGCCAGAGAAGGACAATGTACAAGTGATCAGGAACCTCAAAAGCAACAGAGGCCATGGCATTTGTGGATCAACAGTATATCAACAATTCTACTAATAACAAGACGTAGTACAAACCAAACATATTTCAGCTGAAATGGTAATATAAGCTTTTCAGCTGAACTAACAATGCATAAAATGAAGCTTATAATTTATGTTGGTAGCTGTGCTTTTCTAAGGTAGAAAGAGACCATCTTACCCCACCCCACACCAGGAGAATCACACTCTGGTTAAGGCTTATTCTACAGTGTACTCATTGTTTAATTAACAGGACCAGAAAATCCCAGGGTATGTCCAGAGACTATATCACTGTTGTCCAAGAGGCTGTAGGATATTATTAGGGTGGTCATACTTTCTTATTCCTGTTATTATTCAGATGTAGTGTGACATAATTTTTTTAATTTGTTGCTTTTAAACTAGAAAACTTTTCTTTATTATACAGTTATAGGCTTGCACTTTAGTTAACAGATCCATTAGGCTGGAATGGAGAATGCTAGGGTAGATAAAAATTAGCCCTCAGTAGTTTGTAGGAAACTGTGTATAGTGACAGGACTTTGAGGTGATCAGCATAAGACATGCTATTTACACCCTATATTCTTTTAGTGAGAAACCCCTGTGGCTACTCCAGCTGTTGCAAATACCTGGTTAGGTATATGCCAAGGGGTGTACTGTACTTGATTATTAGTCTAATGAGGGCTGAGTAAAGTGGCACTAAGATCTCCTTAGATCTGGATGCCTTGTCTTTATTTATAAATTGTTAACTCCAAAAAGTGCCTGAGACAGTGGAAACACCAAAACTTCCAAAATGTGACGAAAAAGAGAACCACACAGGAATTAAATCACAATAACACTGTATTAACGCACTTAAAACTGATACACCATACACGCGTTTTCGTCCTTACACATAGGACTTCATCAGACAAATACATTCAGTTTAATCACATTTAAATACAATTTAAGTGAAATTAATTGTTTTAATTATCCAATAATATAAATAAAACATAATAAAAAAAATAAAACAATTAATTTCACTTAAATTGTATTTAAATGTGATTAAACTGAATGTATTTGTCTGATGAAGTCCTATGTGTAAGGACGAAAACGCGTGTATGGTGTATCAGTTTTAAGTGCGTTAATACAGTGTTATCGTGATTTAATTCCTGTGTGGTTCTATTTTTCGTCACATTTTGGAAGTTTTGGTGTTTCCACTGTCTCAGGCACTTTTTGGAGTTAATAGTATTTATAAATTGTGCCACAAAGAAGGATTTTCTGACCACCATGGACACATGGTGATTCAAAGTTCATGTTACTGAAAACCCGAGTTCTGAAGTCCCTTACCACTGAGTCTTCTCTTAGGGGAGTATTGCCAACCTGCCTGTCAACTGTCCAGATGTTCATAGAATGCCCAGATTTTTGCTTCATGTGTTTGCTGTGTTCCTCATACAATTTTTGGGTTTCTGGCAAATAACTGAGGTTTGAAATCACTAAATAATGAGAGTCATTTAAGTTTTAGACATCATAGCCTTCAGAAAATGTTAACACAAAAACTTTTATTCTAGCAACGTTCTAAGTTTATAAGAACAGTACTTAAAATGTGTCCCTGTTTTGGGTCCTTTGTCCACCCCCCCCTTGTTTTTGGATTTGTCCAGAATTCTTATGTTAAAGGTTTGAGAGGTATGGTTATCAATGTTGAAATTCTCAGAGATGATCATCTTATCAAAGGCTTATAATTGTACATTTTTTGCATTGAGTTTTGAGAGTTGGCTCTAGCATCAGTTATTTGTCTCTGTCAGACCCTCCTGGAGAATATCTACATCTTTGAGGATTAAATGTTCTTACTCAGTTTGCAGTCATCAGCAAATTTGGTCAGCCAAAGACCCTCTACCTTTGCCTTGACTTCAGAGAAGTTTATTCTGAATAGGAGAGGTCCCAGTAGCAAGCTTTGTGGGGCACCACTAGTAAGAGGTTTCTTAGTGGAGGTGGAGCCCCCATCATAATTCTATGAATGCTGTGGATAGATTTAAATTATGTAAGACTAGTTTGGGAACCATCACTTGATGCTCCCCACTTTATCTAAAACACTCAAACAAGACCTTACACATTTGCTTAATTGTTGTGCATTGTTTACTTTGAATAGGATTCCTTATTATAAGGTATGTGCAAACATTCATGCCAGTGAAAGCTGAAATGAGTAAGGTGCCACAAGTATTGAGTCTCTTTTACAGATTATTCCATAATTTATATCACAAAATACTTGATAATAAGCTTCATACTAGGAAAAATAATGCAACATTCCCTAAAGCGGACCATTCAACAGTCAGGTTTTATGGAGAAAAAATACAACGTCCAGCCACATAAAGAAAATAAACCATTTGATATGCATCGTCAAGGATATTCAGAAGTTTCTTGTTCATTCAAAGTCATTCTGCATTATTATATATAGCATTAGAATAGTTAGACTAAGAGAGTTGCTGTATAAGTGATCCTGCATTTTCACACATACTTTCTGACCAATACAAAGCATAAAACTCTAATGTCTAACATTGTTGACTGACTGTAATCATCAATGATTTACCAGAAAATTAAAAATTTTATGAGGGGCAGGGCAAAAATATTAGGCAAACTCGGGAGCATTGAGCATAATCGGAGACATTTGAGAGGTACAGCAGGCAGAACAAAGTTCTCCTCTGGCAGAAGGTAAAACAGCTTTTAAAAGCTGCTAGACACTTCATTCCAACACACTTTCTATTTGTAGTTATGGCAGATTGAAGTTCAAATAGCTTTTAAAAGCTGTTTTACTTTCTGCTGCTGTTCTTTGCCACACAGCACTATCAGGTGTTAATTACTATTGTGAAACTTGATGGTAGCACTGCTTATGAAGTCTTGTTAAGCACCCTTAAGCACTGTAAAGATTTTGTCTCACATTAGGGAAGTGCTTAAAGACGTTGTTTTCTTGTTTCTGACTTCAGAGAGTAATTGTAGTAGTTCATGCACTGTCTCTCTCTCTATATATATATATATATGTATATATATATATATATATATATATATATATATATATATATATATATATATATAATTAATAACAAAAAAGATATCTGCCTACAGATTTTATCTATTTTTCAAAGGAGAACCCTTTGCAAGAGCTTTAATGGACATTCTGTCATATTTCTTTGAGAAGAAAATAAAATAAAGTACCAAAATCATATGCTCTTCCGCCAATGCATTACTGCATAAGGAAATTAAGAGACTAAAGAAATACGCAGGAGCCAACTTACCCCTCTGAGACGATTACAGTTGTTGCATTTAAATTGAATGACTCTCTTTCTTATTAAGGTAAAAACAGACTTCAGAATTAGGAGGAAAATGATCATGTCATGATAAATAAGAATCACAAAAGTAGGGGAATATTCTCCTACTGTCACTTTAGTTTTTCTTTGGAATGTATGTTTCTTCCACATCTATAATTTGACCAGCAGAGGGACACATATATTCCATTATCTGGAAAGGAAACTTGTCTACACTCAAACCAAGATATCAGCTAGAAAAAGACTTTATTGGGAAGGTCAGATCTTAAGCACTGGTTTGTATTATTTTGGTTCTGTTGTAAGTAAAACGCTTTGGGCTAAAAGGGTAAGTGAAAGTAAGCAAATTCTATGGTTTATTACAAAAAAGATATTTTTGTAAAACATGCAAGTAATTTGTCTGCTTTGTCATTTTGTAAGTTTAGTACCATCCCAAACATATTCATGTGATTTCCAAAACTGGGTTATCAAACGTCATTTGACAGGCGATGTCTATAGCTTTAGATAAACCGACAATAAAATAAAGTGACAATGGAGACCAAGGGGGAGAAAGAAAAACTCTTTAACATTTCAGCAATTAATTGTGAGGCACCAATTTCTAGTTAAAAAAGAAAACATATAGAAGATAATTAGATACATTTTTAATGAGTGTGAGCAGCATGCAAAGAATCTAAAGAATGCCTGTTAATCGTAGAAGTTAAACTGACTACAACTTTCACATTGGCATAACTTCGAAAATCTGAGAAATAAGTGCATCAGTGGCAAGGCAAGATATGGTTTACGATAAAGGAGTAAAATGGCAGAGATAATCAGGGAAAGTCTATGCTCAAAAAGGATGAGGGTATCACTCAGGAAGACAAGAAAATAAGGATGGGGGGTACATATGAGAAGGGCTGTTGACTGCTGAATGTAATATAACAGTTTCAGTTAAGTCATTAAAAGGATGGCTAAATTCTTATCATGAGCAGAGATTATGACAACACTGACTTAAAAGTCAAGTAAAGTTCTACTGATGGTAACAAATAAACTAAGGGATGAAACATAGATGGTTATGATCATAAACATAGTGGGTCTCTGATCATAAAAACATTAGTATGTGTTCTCAACATAAATGCCAGAAATTCACTTCAAGGACAAAGCTGAAGAGGTGAATGCGGGCATCCATGTCAAGAGCACATAATAACTGGTTATGATCTGTGAGACCCATTCGTAACCATCTGTATTACATTGAGATATATCTACTACATGTACCACTAGTTACAGAAAAAAACAAAGTACGTTACCAGTTTTGAAAGCTGTTAAGGCACTTAGCAAGTCCTGCCATATAGACAGCAAGTAAACATAACTGCAGGGAAAAGTCAAGGGCAGTTTTTAAATGACATCCTAATTTAAATAAGTTACTTACAGATCTGCAAACTTTCAGACATATTAGGAAAGATATTCAGGGACCATTGAGAGCAAGGGAATGTCCCGTTGCTGATACTGAACTGTAACAGTTCTTACAGGGATTGTAATAAATGCTACGTCTCTGAAAATGCTGTTAGGGTCAGGTCTCACACAACAAAACCCAGAAGATGATTATCTTCTTACCTCATTTTGGAGCTTAATCACAGTGCTCCGTGCACTACATACATAGTTGTACAGGCTGATACACATGAGCCTGCTAGAAGAAAGAAAGTATATGAAGTGAGCAAGATCTGTAGGAGATATCTAGGTAGGGCATGGGTAGGGAAGGCTAAGACAGAGTATGGTAAGGTAGAGTAATGTAGGGTAGGGTAGAGTAGGGTAAGGTACAGTATGTAGGGTAAGGTAGAGTATGGTAGAGTAGAGTAGGGTAGGGGAGGGGAGAGTATGGTAGAGCAGGGTAGAGTATGATAGAGTAGGGTAAGGGAGAGGAGAGTATGGTAGAGCAGGGTAGAGTATGATAGAGTAGGGTAGGGGAGGGGAGAGTATGGTAGAGCAGGATAGAGTATGATAGAGTAGGGTAAGGGAGAGGAGAGTATGGTAGAGCAGGGTAGAGTATGATAGAGTAGGGTAGGGGAGGGGAGAGTATGGTAGAGCAGGGTAGAGTATGATAGAGTAGAGTAGGGTAGGGGATGGTAGGGGAGGGTAGAGTATGGTAGAGTAGGGTAGGGTAGAGTATGGTAGAGTAGGGGAGGGGAGGGGAGGGTAGAGTATGGTAGAGAAGTGTAGGGTAGAGGAGGAGACAGTAGGGCAGGGTGGTAAAATACAGTGTCATTCCAGGAGGTGAGTTCTGTGTCTGACTCTAGCAAATTTAGAAATGAAGCAAGAGAATAGATCAACAAGAGTTTAATGACCGTCTGAGATGGAATGGTGTAGAGAAAATGATTTTGAAATTATGAGGTCAGGTAAAGTGAAAGCCTAGGGAAAAATAATTGATAATGTAGAACTCTCTGCTCCTAGGATAGATAAGAAAGCAGATACTAAAGAAAATGATGAAAAAACACAGAATTTCAACTATGCATTCAAAATAAAACAAAAGCAAGGTGCTATGACAAAGAAACCAGGAAATATGCTATATATATATATATATATATATATATATATGTATATATATATATATATATATATATATATATATATATATATATATATATATATATATATATATATATATATATATATATATATATATATATATATATATATATATATATATATATATATATATATATATATATATATATATATATATATATATACATACATATATACATATGGTTCCACTTGAAAACATCGAAATTCTAAACCATCAAAATTCATATGGTCGAGATCATATCATCAAGTGTTTAGAACATCGATGTTGTCAAGGGAAAGAAAAAGGTAAGTAAAAAAGTTAGTGTTTCTGCAGGGCAGTAAGGTGCCCTGCACACTGTGTCTGTGAATGTGCCATCTCTGTGATGGCACTGCAGACAGGGTATGGGAATTCTCCCATTAGCACTTCTGCATATAGCGCTAAAATGGAGATTTCCCTTTACCCCACTGTAGTGCGATCTCAGAGTTGGTATATTAAAGTTGGGGGATGTGGGGGGGGGCACATAAAATAGTTTTTAGAGTTTTATTTCTTTTTTTTTTATGTTCCCTTTGAATCTTCAATGGTTTGAAACTCGATGTTCTGGTCTCGATGATCAGAATTTCGATGTTTCAAGCTTTCGATGATTCAAAGTGGAACTATATATATATATATATATATATATATATATATATATATATATATATGGGCCTATGTTCATTAACTGAAAGTACGGTTCATCGAACTATACTTCATCGAACTTAGTTCTGCGAAAGTGCATTTTGTCAAAAATGCACTTTTGCGGCATAATAAAAAAACAAACAAACATAAAACGAAAACAAAAATACATCAAACACTAATATGCACCCCTGCACCCCCATGTGGGGAGTCCGCCCCCCACCCCCCTACTTTAATATTCCCACTCCGAGATCGAACTACAGTGGGGAAAAGGGGATATTCCCTTATCCCCACTGTAGTACGCTCTCAACAAGTTTCCTTAGTTGTACATCAATGGTATACGTTGATGTACAACTAAAGGTATATGCTAATGGCATGTCTTTTTCTTTTGTTGTTTTCTTTAGCGAGCATGCATTTTCGACAAAATGCATGTTTGCTAAAGTGATTTCGACAAAGTACGGTTCAATGAACCGTACTGTCGACAAAACAAGAAGGACCCATATATAAATATATGTGTATATATATATATATATATATATATATATATATATATATATATATATCTATATATATATATCTATATATATATATATATATATATATATATATATGGTTCTACCTGACATAATCGAAACCACACAACACCGACAACCACATCACCGACACCACATATTCGACAGTCCATAAACACGAAACCACACATAACCGACAACGAAATAACCGACGGTACACAAACACGAAACCCCATACACTGCACACACCACAATAACAATTAAAAACAAAACACATCCCCATTCCACAAACCACACACACAACACAAGCACACCAAAATCCTTACAAGCCCACACTAAACCTTACCCTAACCCTAACTCACTTAACCCACTCCTAACCCTAACATACTCACACAGCCTTTCCCCATGTCGGCATCCTCGGCGTTGGTGTTGTCATCCGGGTCTTCTGCATTGTCGATGTTCTGCCACTCGGTCTTCTTGATCTTCTGGAGCTCGAATTCGCTGTCGGTCTTCGTCAGGTAGAACCATATATATATATATATATATATATAGGTATATATCTATACTTATCTGTTTATATAAAGAAGAGGTTAACAACATTCTGCAAATTGCATAAATGTAAGGAGGAACTAGTTAATGGTGTTCTTCCATGCTAAAATGTTCATTGTGGAAATAGTATGCATTAGTAGTGTTATATCAATAATGCAGCCTTAACTGAGGCACGGACAGTATAAGACATATGCTGTGCTACGGTAATTATCAGTCCAGCTGTAAAAATTACGAGTAGGGTAGGAAAGAAGGAGTTGCCCTATATGTAAAGAAAAAGAAAATGTAAGGAATGATAGACAGCCTGAGAAGACGACAAAGAAGAAGTAAAGGTGGAGGTGGGCAGGGGCAACAAATTACATGATAGCCTTGAGGTCATATGAGTTTAAGGGGAGGCTTGATAATTACCAAATATTTATCGGCTAACTGATGCATATAAAGACTGATACCATACCAGAGTAAATCAAACAAGCAAGTAAACAAACAAAAAAGATATGGAGATCGGGGGATGGGGACTGTTGAACATTTCAGCGACCAACTGTGTGCTACTAATGCTGGTTAAAGAAGGACAAACAGAGAAGGTGATCAGATGCATTTTTTTTTTAAATGCATGTTGGTCACATGCAAATAAAGTAACGGGAAAATAACATACTCAAGACACTGATGTATGGTTATCAAAAATGAAATTGCAGTTTCAATGAGGTGAAATCAAAAAATTGCACCCATGATTTCTAAGTGTAATTTTTCATAATCACTGTGATCTCATTATAATTGTCTATATAGATATATTCAAAGTTATAAGCAAAATATTTTTGAGGCAAAGCAGCCAATAAAGCAAATTGATAGTATTATAAGTAAGAAACATGAGAAGAACTACACACAGGTGTGAATAAGAAATCTGTAATAATGTGCCATAATCTATGAAAATCCTATATTTTTCAATCAATACTCAGTCTTAATTTGGGATTTGCTAGTATTTTCCTGGAAAATCAGTATCCCTGAACAAACTGACCTTGGTACCCTCTCTTCTGTAGGTTGGTGAGCATGGATGGCACTGTATAACACTGAATATGACACTATGTGATATGAAATTCCAGTAGCAGGGATTAGAAAACTATAAAGACAGATATCAACTACAGAATTTAAAGCATTTGCTGAGGAAGTGTCAGCCATCATCAAATGGAGGAAACAGGAGTGCATAGAATAGAGCTGTGAAAGAACAGAGTTTGTAGAATACTGGTGATAGTGAGATGTCACACTAGAGGAAATACTGAAGATGATAAGGGTTTTCAGAATGTAACTCAGGAAACTGAATACAAATCTGGAACAGCATATAAAGTGGTGAGAAATGGAAGAGGAAAAATGGGAACACATATCTATTTAATCCATGAAAAGGAAAATGAAGATAATTAGGAAACTGAGGGGTAAATGTGATAATTTGCCACAAGTGATAAGGAACAGTTTTTGACTGCAGGAAGGAATGTAAAAGACCAAACCATAACACTTTGAATACAAACTATGATCTACGATAGTGTTTAAAGCTGTAGAAAAACACTGGGACTCTTTACAAAGCAGAAGCAATTCTCTGGCATAGTAGGGTATACAGAATGTGACGGAATAAGTTCAACAAATAAGGGGTGTCCAAACAGAAGTTGCAAAACTTGGTTAAGAGTGAATGAGAAATAAGATAAAAAGTTCAATTGATATCTCACCTCATATAAATAAGAAGATGGCAAAAGACCTTGAAAGATTAAGGGTGAAAGTGCCTAGCCTCTCACAAAGCTTTGGTGTGGGAGTTGCCAAATGCAAAAGGACTTCATCAATAACACTGCCCAAGGTTTTTTCATCACAGGAAATATATAACTACTGTCCAGTTATTTTAAATAATCTTCCTGGTCAGCTATTGGAAAACAAACTGCTAGCAAAACATGTGGACTTTATGATCACTAGTAAATGGAAAAGAAACTGCTGGCAAAACTTGAGGACTTTATGAGCATTACAGAACTGAGAAACTGCACAAAACATAGTTCCTTACAGAACAAAATGCTTGTAAGTCTGGTTTTGTACATGGAGTGAAAAGACAGAGAAAATAGTTGCATACTGCTTGTGATAATTACCCCACTGCATTCCTTATGACCAAAGGGAACAGGAATGTACAAGAGTTTTACCCTAGACCTTTTGTATAGGAGTGCTTATAAATGTGCGCCTGATGGGTTTCAACACATAACATTACTGTGGTACATCCGTGTATATATATATATATATATATATATATATATATATATATATATATATATATGTGTATATATATATATATATATATATATATATATGGGTTCACTAGACAATCTCAAAATACTGAAATGTCGAATTTCAGTATTTCGAGACCGAATAGTCGAAAGTGCAGTTACGCAAAACTGCACTATCTTGAATGCAGAAATGTTGAATCCGCTGTCATGGTTTCATGTTCATGATGTGCAGTACGGTTTGTGGATTTAGCTGGGGATTCAAGTAAGTGGTGTTTACGTAAGGGTATTGGGTAGGGATTTTAGTGTGTGTAAGTGTTTGTAGTGGTGATTTTTGTGTTTGTGTGTTTAGTGCAACCTCGGAGTTAGTATATATAAGTGGGGGGGTGTTAGGGGTGCACAAGGGGGCCCCTGTTTATAGGTAGGGTGAGTGTGTTTGTATATTATGTTGTGTTTGTGTGTCTTGTTTTGTTTGTTGTAGTGTAGTTAGGTAGGTGTGTGTGAGTGCTTGTGTGTGTGTGGTTGCGATTGTGGTTTTCGCGGTTGTGGGTTTTCAGGTATGTGGAATTTCGACTATACAGTCTCGAAATATTGAAATTTGACATTTCAGTATATTGAGATCTTCTAGTGAATCCCTACACATATATATATATATATATATATATATATATATATATATATATATATATATATATTTATATATATATATATTTTTTTCTATATTCAAAGCAGTACAAAGAATGTAGCAATAAATGAATACATAAATAAATAAATGAATAAATAAATAAATAAATAAAAAACAGACCTATGTATCCAGTACAGAGTTGTCTGTAAAGCTTAGCTACCTTCATAACAATACAGATGTGAGGCAAGGCCACCGTTTCTTCCACTTAACTAGTTACTTGTTGAGATACATTTCTATGTAATCAAACACTATTTTTGGTATGTTTCATTAATATAGTTATACTGTTGCACCATGTATTACTGGCTTTCCTACTTACACTACAATGATTACCCTCTGTACTAACTATACTAGCTATATATATATATATATATATATATATATATATATATATATATATATATATATATATATATATATATATTTAGCCAGTAATTGTCAAACTTAATTTATCCTTAACAATTGTCAATTGCATTTTTTTTTGATGTATCAGCTAGAACCCGTCCCCTGCCATTGTTTCAAAAATGCAGAAAATCAACATTTTCTGAATAATATTTCCACCCTACAAAGATAAACAGCAACAGCTTGCCCTACAGACACCTTCATTACAATTCTTGGGTCTTCCATTCCACAGTCCAGGCTGAACAATTATACTTGGGTTTTACTTTTATGACAGTATAAAGTCCGTTATATAAAGATTAATTCTGAAGGACTGCAAATGACTTGAGCCTTGTAGAATGTGTAAAAAAAGTGGGTGTGAAAAAAGTGAAGTCCGTATTATCTGAGCACTTAACTTTTATGACATGTGAAAGAACAAACATAAAACATACTAAAACATTGCTGACTTAGTTTAGCATTAGATACCAGTCATGGGTTTAAAGGGCATGAGCTTTTGTATCTTTACTCTCCTAGGTGTGTATTAACCACACCAGATGTCACCGTGTGCTGTGCGCGTGATGTCATATCTATTTCTAAAGCAAAAAAATACATGCAAATGTTATTGTTTCTGTTTTTGTTTTCTTCAGTTACTCAGACTTACTAAATATGCAAAATGGTTTGAAGAACTGCTTGATCCATGCTTTATAGAAGAATAGAAGAAACAAGTGGAGAGCATTCAAATAAAAATACAGCTGATGCGGTATAATGTTTCTAGTACTAATGTTGATTGAAGGTCCAGAATATGTATAATGCACAGTTAAAACCAATGTAAATAAATGCATTAAAATATGTCAGGTATTTTCCATGCATATATTTTAAATCACATAACATTTTGGTTTAGTAAAAGTATATCACTTACACTCTCCTCAACAGATAAAAAGTCGGTCATAATTTATGATATATGCCTTCATTTTTCAACATAACAATCCAGACAACAGAAACCAATGTATGAATGCTCTCGTTTATTTACTTTTTTATACAGTTTGTAATTTCATAAGGAGGCTTTTTTACTCTGAATATATTTCATTAATGACCCATGCCAGAAGCAAATGAGAAAACAAAGCCATAAAATGGGTTTGTTTGATTACTAAGTAGCAAATGTAAACATTAATAAAATATCACATAGGCAAAAGTGATTAAAATAAACTGAACAGAAAGGTAAATATTACATAAAGCCACGCGCACAATGCTACAGTACTTACAAAATGTAGATAGATGTTAAACATTAATTTAAATGTTGATTGCGCATATTTTAATATAACCTATGAATTGACTGTCTTGTAAAGAACACTTCTAGTGAGCAAACACTGTTTTACTGAGCAATATTCATAAATACCCCATTTCCTCTTTCTGCAGAGTGTTTTTGAACAGGATGCTTCTTTATGGAAGGTCTGTAATTGCATGTGGTTCACTATATGTGGACTTCCTGCAGAAAATGTCAATAAATAAATAACTAAATAAATAATAAATGATAATCTGCATCCTTGTTATATAGAATTATTGATGACAATGGTTTCTGGTGTGTAGAACTGGATTATTTGTGAATCTCAGTCACTGCCATTTTATTTATTTTGTTTAGTTTAGTTTAGTTTAGATTTGTTAGCTAGGTAGGAGCTTTATAATATCTATCTTTACACACACACACACACACACACATATATATATATATATATATATATATATATATATATATATATACATATATATATATATATATATATATATATATATATATATATATATGTATATTGATCCACTTGAAAAGACTAAAATACCATTACCTGAATATATATATATTGATCCACTTGAAAAGACTAAAATACCATTACCTGAATCAGAAATAGCCGAGATGAAAATCGCAAACTTACAAAACACCAAGACGCCATATGAACGAATTGTTTTACATTTAGGTAGACACACACACACACACACACACACACACACACACACACACACACACACACACACACACACACACACACACACAGACACATACACTGCTGCACATATCTTTGTATCATCAGCAAATAGGAGGATCCTTTTTTTCTGTTCCATAAGATATGACTGAGATAAACACTCTCAGTAGTACTGGATCAAGGACAGACCTCTTCAGTATGCCACTAGTAACTTTACTAATTTCTGCCATTCTCCTGTCTTGTAGACTGTTTTCCACTAAAAATATTACCTGCTCAATCATTTCCTTGACTTTACATCAACTCCTGTGAAACCTGTATTTCCCTTGCTTTATTTGTTTCTGCCCTGAGTGAAATAGTACATTACCTGTCTTCTAGCATTTTGGCACTAGTGCTCCATCAAGGGGCCTGTTGACAGATTACAGAGATTTCTAAGGACTCTGCAGGATACTACATCATGCCTATGTGCTTTATGCTCCCTGAGGACAGCCAGTTCCCTCTGATCCTTTTCTCTGGCTATGCTGATGTTCCTCTCTTGTTTTCCCTATTGATTTCCTTTGTAAAGTCTGATGTAAAGTATTCATTCACTAGATCCATGTTTAGCCACATACCTAAAACTCTCCCTCATACGTGTGCTTAGCATGGACAGTTTTGTTACTTCCTTCCTTCTTTTGGCCTTGCTTGCCTTCTTGATCCTTTCTCCTGACTTCCTTTCAGCTTCAATCTTTCCTGCCCTTTCCATCACTGAAGTATTTTTGTTAGCTTCCTTTACTTTGTCTCTGCTACCTTCCAAACACCTCCTGTCAACCTCTTGTGGGCCCCATCTTTGCCTTCGTTTTAACCTTCACAATCCTAAGCACCCATGTTTTTCCTTCTCTTTTTGCCATTTTGCCTCTTCTTTTCCCTTTAACATAATCATGAAGACTCCATGTGTGACCCATTCCTTCAGTTTGATCCCAGTCTCCTAAGTCATCCCTTACCCCACCGCAGCATAACATAATCAACAATATCATCATGTCTTTCGTTCTTATTCCCCCTATTCTATATGACACAGTCGAACAATCACTGCTCACTAATGGTGTCTTAACCTGTACATCCATAACACATTCTGTACTAATGAAGACTATGTCCAGAAACTCATCCTTTTTGAGGCAGATGCACATAATTTGATAACCTTTTTGAATAAGGCTTCATTGTACTCCTACTCACATCTTAAAATTTCCAAGTCTGCTCCAGGCAGATTCACACCCCTCATGTGTATTGCTGTCTTCCTTATATCCCACTTTGTCATACTCTACTAAAGTCTCTCAGCTTCCTTCATTGTTGTGTCTGAAGGAAGATACATTGTATCAATGACACAATATTCCCTCTTTCATCTATATCAACTGTCCGTGAATTTAAGCAAGCAATAATGCCTAACAGGGTGTGTGTTAATGTGTAATTAATCCAGCGGAGGGCCTCTACACCCCTGGAAGGGCATTAATTACACATTGACACACACCCTGGAGGACATTATTGTGCTTAGACAATGGGCTTGCTGTAAAATTGTTGTGTTTTACTTGCTTAATTATTTTTTTAAGTGCTATATATTTTTTTTTATATATTTTTTAATGTAAGAGGTCCTCCATCTACTGTTTTCAAACTTGCGTAGTATATGTTAATGGTGTTGGAGGAAGCATTTTACATCAAAAATATATAAAAAATATAGTGCTTAAAAAACTAAGCAGGTGAAACAACAGTTTTGAATACAGCCCATTCTCTCTCACATACACAGTCTCTTCTGCTTTCACACACATACATATACACACACACAGTCTCCAGCTGCTTTCATACACAAATTCAGTCTCAATCTCTCTCACAATAAGTCTTATCTGCTTACATACATGCATTCACTCACACATCATTCTCATTTTCTCTCTCACTCTCTCCATCCATCTCTCTCACACACACACACACACACACACACACACACACACACACACACACACACACACACACACACACACACAAAATCACTCTCTCTCCTTCTTTCTTACTTACATACATGTATACACACTCACAAACACACACAGTATTTTCTTTTTTCTGTTTTTTTTATTTTACATTCGCTAAACAGCAAAAGTGCTACTTAGCTAGTGTAAAATAACAGCTCTCTCACTCTCACTTTCACTGACACACACACACACACACACACACATACACGCGCACACACACACACACACACACACACACACACACACACACACACACACAAACACCTCTTTTGTTAAGGTCTCTTTTTTTTTTATTTTACACTCGCTAAACAGCAAAAATGCTGCTTAGTGAGTATAAAATAATGGTGGCCTTTCCATTTTCTCGGTCCGAGCTCCACGGTGGCTTGATAAGTTGCCATGAAGCTGCAGACTTGTTTTTCACAGGGCATTACTTGTACATTAATACCCTGCTGGAGAACACTCGTTCTCCAATCAGGGTATTGATATACAGTTTGCCCATCATCAAATGTCACTTCTAACCTTGGCTGCACTCTTGCTCAATTCCTAGTTTTGTGCTCTGTCTCCTTGCTGACCTAACATTTGATACCCTTCTTTATATAGAGTGTGGCTCCATCTCTTTCTGCCTATTGTCTGTCATTTCCTACACCCAGGCATCTCCATATCACAGTCTTCTTGTCATCTGCTCATCTTCTTTTGATAACAACGTCTACTCTTTCTGCTTGCATCACTGCTTACCCTGATTTTTTTGCATTGCCCTGTAAGACTAACAAGTCAATGCCCAAGTTAGCTCCATTTGTCCATCTGCAGTGCTCATTTAATTTTCTCTCTAAACATCTACCTCTTTTAATTCTGTCATGTTCACTTTTACTTTCCAGATTAGCTTAAAGGTATAATCATTGAGATGTACCTTTCCAACTCAGCACTAAGCAACGGTGTCACTTGTCGGCTAAGATGGAGCATGTCCGTTCTATAGCGCTAAATTCTATGCATTGTAATTTTTTATTCTGATTTTTATGCATTATACACAGCAGTTTTGAACTTTTACTTTATCTTGGAACTCATATTAGACCAGCACAGATTGTTTTGCTATTTCCTCAAACATTGATATTCCTTGATGAGACTTATGAATATTTATAAGCATTTGCTTTCTCACTTGTGAGATAATTATAACTTTCTCATGTTTTAACAATGAACCTTAGATACTTGAAGTGATGTGTTAAGTTTGGGATTAGGCACAGCTGGACAGTTGTGAGTTGTGGTTAAGGAAGACACCTAAAAAGAGTAAGCCTAATTCCACACTTACAGTACCACTTCTCATAAGCACACATCATCGACCTTATAACCTAAAAATCCCTTCCCCATTTTCTGTCTAAAGTCTTATCTTATTTTATCTTTAACTACACATCTTGTAAAATCAATTACTTGTAATTCAGACTCAAAATTTCTGTCTTATGTATTCATGTATACATATTTAGCAGGTGTAAATCCATAGAGATTACTTGAGAGTTATTCTTTTTATAGAAGGAAATGGAAAAACAAGAACTACTGAAACAAAATATGTCTTGCATACAAGAAAACACAATTATAATGGGTCAAATGAATTATAAGAGTGGGTGTGAGAGGGTTTATAAAAGTAGTTTACATTATATTTGTTTGAAATGAGGGAGTGAGTACTTTGGATCTGTTAACAGTGTAATGTACAATAGGTAAGTAAATACCACCAACACAAATGTTTACTGTTCCTAATCATGCAGCATCAGGTAATGAAATGTTTGTGCATGAAAGTTATTTTAAAAAATATGTTATATATCATCCCCAAGATTTACTAATCTTCTGTGCAGGACTAGCTAAGTCCTACACAGAAGTGACCGTTTAGGAACAGGATGGCAGCGTGCCATGCATATTATTTAGGCATGCTACCTGAGCTCCTAGGCTTACACTGAGCATTTAAGAGTGCAGGGGGTGTGTCTGAGAGCAGAGCTCTCAGAATAAACACCCCCCACAATGAAGAACAGCAGAAAGGGGTATGCAATGAGCGAGACCGCTCACAGGAGACCGCATATTTCCAGCAACAGTCCCCCTTGTGTATAACAGCAACAGAATGTATAATTAAAATGAAGAAACACTGTCTTTTTTAAAAATCCGATTACAGCTAACCGTAGGTGTGCAGGTATGCCCATCGCTTAGCTATGGTTAATGCAGCTTAAATGGCTGAAGAGGATAACAAGGAAGCTATATGCAAAGGGAACAGTATAACATAAGTGTAGTGGGCAGACCATTTGCCTTACAAGCAGGCATTCCCGGTTCAAGTCACCACTGCAGCAGATTCCATTCTTCATGGCAAAGCATGTTATGAGTAATATTTATGTTGCATAACTCACTAAAATAACATATTATTATGAACTGGAGTACTGCAGTAAATGCACATGTGAGGTGTCAATGTCATAATGAATAAGGCACTAGTAAGCAGGTTTAAGCACAAATAAGCAGTAGTAAGCATATATAAGCACAAGTAAGTGGCCTTAAGCCCGTTTGCGCTGTGGTAAGCAATGACCACACTAGTTAAGTAATTCTAAAGCTAACACTGTTAGATGTAACAGATGTAACGGCAGGTTAGCAGTGCTTACCATCACACAAACCCGCTTACAACTGCTCAAAAGTGCCTTAATCACTCTGTATCCAATCGCCCTTGTTCTGCCCATCAACAAAATAAACAGCCATGCAGGTCTCAAACCCAGGACCCTATACACCATAGCAGTTATCCACCAAGCCATCATAGAAGTAATGAACAATGAGAGAGTAGCAAACAAGTCTTCACCATAGTATAACCAAACTGAACCTGTGAAAGGAATCAGTATATAATCATATGTACCATAACCCACTACATAACATAAATATGTGAACTGGAGTACAGCAGTAAGCCCAGAAGTGAGGTGTAATTGTAATAGAGTGCTGAAGTCCCCAATAAAACACAATGACCCCACAGAGTGTATGCACACATTAATCATGGATACCAGGCATACATATAAGGTGTAATGAATAATAACACAATGCCAAAAGGCATTATAATGAAAGTCTAATGTAAGCAATGCTAAGCATTGCACAGGCCAGCTTAGGAGGTGTGAGCAATGTGTAGACCATCTAACTCATTGTGCCCAGTAATATACCCCTTTAAACAATGCCAGCATTAGGTAAGCAGGTTAGCCCATAGCTTAGCCTTTTCAAAACCAGCCAATCACAAAAAAGTGCGGGAAATCAGCCCTACTTAAACCAAAGAGACAGGAATACATCTCATAACTGGTTGTAGCTTCCCCTTGCAGGCACTACGCCAGTAAGGGGAGAAGGAGTGGGATTCTGGGTGCAGTGCTGGTGCATCCAGGAATCCAAGGTCATGGCAGGACTCCTAGTTAAAGACCATACACAGAGACTGCTGCAGGGCCAGTACCAGGGTTCCCAATATAAGGCGGAGGCCTGGGACCGTCTTGCCCGCAACCTCACCAGTGCCATGAACTGGTGAGCAGGTCAGGCACCACTATGCTGACCTGATGTGGTGGAAGGGGGACCTCATGGAGGAGTGGCTCCAAGAGGCTAGAGCATCAGGGGATGTTCCAGACATGTGTAAGTATCACCCCAGTATGTGTGTAATAATTGCCAGCTCATGTATATCATGGATAGGTATCACTAAATATTCATCTTTTGTCCCCCACAGCTGCAACGGAGTGGGCCATGAACCAGGAGGCCCACATCAGTAACCTGGTGAGGTTGCGATACGTGGCAGGTCAGTAATACTCATGCATTTACTGCCATAGGAAATAAAAATAAAAGTAGTAGTAAATTAATTGCTAGTATAAAACCTGTATTGTTCAAGGCAACTACTGCATACACCAGAGAGTATGGCAGTAAGAGTCTCATATTGTCTGTAAGTTAATAAAAGTGTAATAGCCTGACAAAACAAGTCTAACTGTTGGACTGCATGTGTATATTCTGGTATCATATGGTAATGTAGATATGCAATCATGTAATAGTACTGTAGTATTAAGCACTGTTACCCATACTGTACACCATTAATTGAATGTGTAGGAATGCCTGTATATGACAGGTGTAATCCCCAGATGACATTTAGTACAACTGAGAGACACATAAACAGTAAACAGGGAAAATGCAGACAACAAAAAATGAATAGCACATGCAACTGAGATGTGAACTGTAGTTTTTTAGCACACGCAGCCACGGTTCAAATCCTGCCTATGGTTGTAGTCTGCATACAGAATCATACCCCACAACTGTACAGATATGTCCAGAATGTCTAGTAAAGTGACCCATATCTGTTGCCTATCAATCTGTCCCCCTGGGAAATCAATGGGATGATCCCAGATGTATAGGCAGCAAACAGGACATACAACTGATTGACACACACATATAAGAACAAAGTTTTATATATATATATATATATATATATATATATATATATATATATATATATATATATATATATATATATATATATATATATATATATATATATATATATATATATATATATATATATATATATATATATATATATATATATATACATATATATATATATATATATATATATATATATACACACACATATCCATATAGGTATATATGGACATACATGTGTAGATGTCAATGGAAGATTAACAAAATCATATATGTCCACATGCACCGTTAATGGGGTTGAGAGGCCCCAAACAATATACGTCTTGTACAAATAGGTATACCCACCCTCCACAGCCAAACACATCTGCCCTGCAATACACTACCAAGTGTTGCAGATCCCATAACCAGGTCCTGACATGACATGGGCACAAGATGTTAACAGTACTACATCCCACCTGTATGATGTCAGGCTGGTATTGGTAACATATGCAGTACAGTCTGGCTTGCACAGGAAATGTAAAATGTGGAAGCTATCAACATCCCCAGGATACATATACACAGACACATATATGCAGATACAGATATATATATATATATATATATATATATATATATATATATATATAATACAACTTCCTTACAAACAGACCTAAAACTGCACAACTACTCCTATCACAATACCCATAATAGCCCACCCTCTCAAACCACTCACACTTCATCTGCCCCACAACCATAAATCTTACAACTACATGTTACTCACGAACAAAAATGACACCATCTCACCACACTATGAAAAACACATAGACCAAGCTCACAAACAATTAATATTAAAAAGCACATACTGACACTCCTACAAACTTTGCTAACCTCTGGTCACATTCACCCAAATTGAGATCCCTTCTCAGCCAGACAAACATATGACCTGCTGATCCTAAATCTCAACATAAGAAGTATTACCAACAAGCTAACAGACCTACATGCATTCATAGCCCACTGCAACCCTAATGTACTCACCATTACAGAGACCTGGCTAAAACCCAGTATCCAAGATGAAGACTTTCTCCCCCCAGGGTGTAATACACTTAGATATGATAGAACAAACAGGAAAGGAGGAGGAGTAGCCATTCTCTTTAAAAACACCCTTAACCTCCAGCTCCTGCACACCACACCACCCACTTTTCAAAATGCTGAAGTCCTATTTTCTGTACTATCCATAAAAAACACCAAGAAGATCAATATAATATGCTGCTACATACCTCCAGGCAGCAACTCACTCATAATAGAACACATCCTACACTGGACAAAGGACAATCTACCTCAGGAAACAATCCTACTAGGAAACCTTAACACTGACTGGGCAGCCTGTAACTCCAGCAGCCTGTCTACACATATCAATCTATATGGATTCTCTCAACTAATTGAAGAACCAACTAGAATAGATAAGAAAATAAAGAAAGAATCCGTACTGGACTGAACACTAACCAACTATCCCAAACAAAACTATATAGTAGGCTGCCTCACAGATGGCCTAAGTGATCATCTCCCCACTTTCCTACTCCACAAACACTCCAATCACCCCAAACCAGTAGTCTACATACTCGTACAAGATGACAGTAACCTTACCCAACAATACCTAAATACTGTCCTAAGCCACTGCAACTGGGAACCACTACGGAAACTTGGGTTGGACAAGGAAATAGACTACTTCAATACTACCTTATCTAACATCCTTAACAGTCTAGCTCCCAGCAGAAATATCAGAGCTAAAGCCAACTATGCACCCTGCCTAAGTAGGGACTCCAGAGCCTTACTAAAAGCCAGAGATAAAGCCTGGAGAATTTAGAAAACTGATAAAGCCTGGAAAATCTAGAAAACTGACAAAACCTCTAGCTCCAGGCAATACTACCAACAGGTTAGAAAAAAGGCCAAGGCTGAATCCAAAATAAACAAACAAAACTATTTTCTTAGTGCTCAAAGGAAATATTTAAATAATCCACAAAAATTCTGGCATGTCATTAACTCCCTACTAAAGCCAGGCAAAACCACTACTCCAGCACCCAGCTCTACTAGCAATACCATAGACATAGCTTCTCAATTTAATAACCATTTTACTAAATCCATCTTAGACCTGCCCAGTCAAATAACCAAAAACAGTCTACCTCAATCATAACCCAACCTATACCACATCACCCCCTCTTTCAGCCTATCACCAGTGCCCACCTCAACTCTCAAAAACTCCTCCTAAAACTAAAGCCAACCACATTGGCAGCTGATAACATACCTGCTGCATACCTAAAAATGGCTAGTGACTCCCTATCATATCCTGTTTCTATCCTAATCAATCGCTCCATACTAGAATCCTACACACCCAAACTCTGGAAAGTATCTCACATCATTCCTCTCCATAAAAAAGGTAACTCCTACGAATTCTCCAACTACCAACCTATTGCCATCCTTTGCCCCTATCCAAAATTCTTGAGAAATGCATCCACTTGCAAGTGATGGCATTTCTTAACACACACAATCTACTATCTACAACACAACATGGTTTCTGTCCACATCACAGCACTACCACAGCCCTTCTATCCTTCACTAATCATATAAACCTTCACAGGAATAATAACAAATATGTATCAGCCATTTTCCTAGACCTATCAAAAGGATTTGATATGGTCTCCCACTCCATTTTACTAGACTCACTAATATCATTATCCATCACTTCCTCTACTATAGCGTGGTTCAGTTGCTATTTATTCTGACAGGCAACAATCAGTCCAGTGGAAAGGAACTCTGTCTGCACAACTTCCAACCACCATAGGAGTCCCACAGGGCTCTATACTGGGCCCACTATTGTTCTCTATTTTCACAAATAGCCTCAACAGCTCTACACAACATGCCATACTCATACAATATGCGGATGATTCAACCCCGATCTGCTCCGCCTCATCTCCCACCACCCTACATACATTCACTCAAGATACCTTTAACTCAGTAGAAAATGGATATCAGGTATCCAATTAATTTTAAATCCCAAAAAGACAAAACTGCTACTATTTACCCTTAATAGATAAAAAAAACCTCTCCTTTACCATAACATCAATGGACGGCCCCACCATCTCCCCTTCTAACCACACCAAACTTCTGGGCATTGAAATAGACAATAATCTCCACTTTGATGTTCTCATTTCATATACCATAAAACTAGTACAGAAAAAGCTAAGCTCCCTATACAGGCATAAGTCCTTTCTCTAACAAAAAGCAAGAGTCACTCTTGCACAAAGCCACCTCTTCTCAACTCAATCTTTACCCAAATCAGACAATGTGACCTAGACAAACTAGAAAAAACGCTACAATAAAATAGTCAAGTTTGCTACAAACTCAGCCTATAGAACCCATCACTGTACTGCACTAAAGAACTAAAATGGCTTGAGTTACCACAGCTACTTAACTATCACCAGCTGGACACAGCCTACAATATTCTCAAATATCCTAAAAAAAACCTCATTATCCAACCTACTTACTGTCTATACTGCAAACCAATACCTAAGATCTAGTGAAAAATTTCTCCTCTCCATCACCAAGGCTAACAATAATGCAGGGAAAGCACTCTACTCCCACACCATTGCCAGACATTGGAATTCTCTTTCACTATCCATGTCCATTGCCCCTCCACATCCATATTCAAAAACTCCCTCAAATTGCACCTTCTTAGTACCTGGTTATGCCCTTGTATCACATAACCCTACCCACACTGGTATTAACTCCCAAAATTCCTCTCTGATCAAATGCTGGATCTCTGATCCCCTGTAGGCTTGGTCATATGAAAGGGTAATTTTAACTGTAGAATCTTACTTGATATATTTTCTTCTCTTACCAATGTATAACTGACATTGTCTTTTTACCTATGTTCTATATCTTCTTTTACCTGGAGTATTTTATTAATTTCTTGTTATATTACTATGTTCAGCATACATGATCAAACCTGTTTTGTGTAGTATGCTGGATATACTGTAACTGACATTGTCTTTTATCTATGTTCTATATCTTCTTTTACCTGGAGAGTTTTATTAATTTCTTGTTATATTACTATGCTCAGCATACATGATATGACCTGTTTTGTGTATTATGCTGGATGTACTGTATTTGTATAACTTGATGCCGGAGTGTTTCTCCCTGGATCTCCGCTGAAAATGGACCTGGTCTAGTCGGAATTTCCTGGTTAACAAATGTAAAATAAAGTAAAATAAATAAATAAATAAATAAATGTTTGTGTCACACACCTACCAGCACAGGGTACCAAACCCCTGATGGCTATATAGTGCTATCACAGTTCTATGCAGTTATTGGATTCGCCACATAGGTTACCTGTTGTGGAGCCCTCTGAACATATATGTGATGGTGAGTGACATCTGCAACAGAGATATGGTAGCTATACAGTAGGTATAGTGCACATGCCTGTCTGCATGAACAGGTGCCAGCGTCAACACAGCCACACTCTCACAGGGATGCACACACATTGACACACTTGGCAGGGCCAGGAATACAACTCATCACTAGAGAGATTGCCACAACACATTACTGTGCAGGTATCACATGCACCACACGGGTCATATGCAGGTTAAATGGGCAAAGGGTATGGGGAGGTGTCTGACATCAGACAGCATGCTTCAGTATGCCAATGGGGGTTGCAGTGAATGAGAATGTGATAATACGCATCATACAACACACACACAAACACACAGGGTGCCAGTACTGACATGCATGAGTGCATTTCTGCATGGGTGTGTGGTGGTTGACTTTGCCAGATGGCTATACAAGGCTAGGTGATAGGTATACCCTGGCATTAAGCCACATGACAGTGGTCTGCATTGTGGCTCAGGGCTGTAGTTTCTGCATTTGCCCACACAGGTGGGTATTGTATCCACCATCCAGTCACCTGGGTGACTATTGCGTGTGGCCAATGCTGTGCATCACTTGCCATGTATGCGTTCCTTAGTCCATGACATGGATGGTGTCTTGGATGTGCATACCTCCCACATGCATGTATCGTGACATGTGGAACTGTTCCTGGGGTGTCTGGCCCATGTTGTTTACACAGATTATCAGCAGATGTGCCAGTCTTGCCCTCCTGTGACAGGAAATGGTAATGAATAGCAGGTTTACCCTGCACCTACATTGCTAGCATGTTAATGGAATTCCCTGGTGTCAGTGGCATCTGTCCATACAGGGCATGTTTTCAGGCATGGTATGTCCTTTGTGGGTCACATTTGATGGCACCACAGGTGTTGCAGATGTCCAGTGGGGAACATGGGGAAGGTGCACTGTCTGCATGTACAAGCCTATTGGACAGATGGACAGGGTGCCATGCCCTCTGTAGCCCACTGCAATCACTCCATAGTTACTATCAGTGGGCAATATGCAGTGTACTACCCACATATTGGCTGTTGCCTAGACAAGTGTGTGTGTGTGTGTGTGTGTGTGTGTGTGTGTGTGTGTGTGTGTGTGTGTGTGTGTGTGTGTGTGTGTGTGTGTGTGTGTGTGTGTGTGTGTGTGTGTGTGTGTCTGTGTGTGAGACATGGGTTGAGAGTGTGCTCTGGGTAATACTGCGGTTGCTAACTGTGTTTGCCTGGCCTTGATGTCACATGTATGGGTTTGCACCCCAGCCTCTCAGTTATTTCACATCTGTTATCACTGTACGGTGGACATTGTGATATATACTAGGGCCACCATATAAGACATTTACAAAACCCGCTCCACACTGGGCCCAGGTGTTGCACACTCACACCCACCTCCACACTGGATACAAGTTATAAACACAGACACACACACATCTGTCATATCTGGGATTAGAACTCCTACCTAACTAGTTGATTACACTACAGCACTACACAGTTATAGTACACACCATGGAGATTACTGGAGTACTCCTTCCCCAAAGGTGTACATCACATTGGATGACATCAACAGGATTGTCAAAGTAGGACATTCAAATTGTAGTGAGTGTGGCTAGGCTAAAATGCATTGCTCCCTGCACAGACAGTGACACACACACACAAAACATCCACAAACGACAAGTGTGGGTATGGAACCCCTAGCAGAGGTCTATATCACACTACAGCATGGAGCTGTTATAGGATGCACCACAGGGATTACTGGAGAACTTCTTTCTCAAAGGTGTATTTCACATTGGATGACATCAGCAGGATTGCCAAAGAAGGGCATTTGAATTGTACAGAGTTTGACTACCCTAAAAGGCATTGCTCTCTACATAGACAGAGTCAGACACACACACACACACACACACACACACACACACACACACACACACACACACACACACACACACACACGCACACTTGCCAAGTCTGGGATTAGAACTCCTACCTAAGTAGTTTATCACACTACAGCATTACACAGGTATGACATGCACTATGGAGATTACTGGGCCATAACCTTCCCAGAGGTGTATTTCTAAGTGGATGATATCAGCAGCCTTGCCTAAGTAAAGCATTTGAATTGTAGAGAGTGTGACTACCCTAAAAAGCACTGCTGTCTACACAGACACACACACACACACACACACACACACACACTTGCCAAGTCTGGGATTAGAACTCCTACTTAACTAGTTTATCATACTACAGCAGTATGCAGTTATGGCATGCACTACGGAGAGTACTGAGTTGCAACCTTCCAAGAGTTGTATTTCTAGGTGGATGACATCAGCAACCTTGCCAAAGTAGAGCATTCAAATTGTAGGGAGTGTGACTACCCTAAAATCATTCCTCTCTACACAGACAGAGTCAGACAGACACACACACACACACACACACACACACACACACACACACACACACACACACACACACTTGCCAAGTCTGGGATTAGAACTCCTACCTAACTAATTTATCACACTACAGCAGTATGCACTTATGATATGTGCTATGGAGATTACTGGGCTACAACCTTCCCAGAGGTGTATTTCTAAGTGGATGACATCAGCAGCCTTGCCAAAGTAGAGCATTCAAATTGTAGGGAGTGTGACTATCCTAAAAAGCATTGCTCTTGACACAGAGTCAGACAGACACACACACACACACACACACACACACACACACACACACACACACACACACACACACACACACACACACACACACACACACACACACACACACACACAGACACACACTTGCCAAGTCTGGGGTTAGAACTCCTACTTAATTAGTTTATCACACTACAGCAGTACACAGTTATGGCACTTACTATGGAGATTACTGGGTTACAACCTTCCTAGAGGTGTATTTCTAGGTGGATGACATCAGCAGCCTTGCCAAAGTAGAGCATTTGAATTGTATGGAGTGTAACTACCCTAAAAAAGCATTGCTCTCTACACAGACAGAGTCAGACCAACACACACACAAATACCCACACTTGCCAAGTCTGGAATTAACACTCCTACCTAACTAGTTTATCACACTGCATAAGTACTCCATTATGGGACATGCCACATAAATTACTGGGCTACAACTCTACCAAAGGTGTATTTCACAGTGGATGACCTCAGCATGCTTGTCATAGTAGGGCTATGGGGAGGGGCCATAACCCATTCATCTAGGGGTTGACACGCCACATGTGGGCACAAACAGGGTCATATTTCACAGGTACATGTATACACCTGCTAGATGACTACTTCCTTGTACAGTCATGTTGCACAGCTGGCATGTGCACCACATAATCGGTAATGCTGACAGGTACTGGAGGCTAGTATCTGCAGTGGGTGACATCTGACCTGTGTGGGGTTGTGGCCCTTTGACTGTGTCCTGAGTGGGACAGGCCTGGATGCCTCCTTGTCACAGTAACCCTCTTCCACACATCTCTGTATGTCTACCTTTGGCTTATTATAGTGCATTGTCTTTACATATATGCCTGTATTCTTATCCACTGTGTGTGCAAAGCATGAGTGGTGAATACTGAGGACTGTCTGCACTAACATCTGTGACTGCCAGATATGTCTGGTCCACTGGTGTTTGCAGACATGGCCTTCATGTGTTTAAGCATGTGAGCATGCCCAGTATGACCTTTCAGTATGTTGTTGACTGACATTGCATTCATTTATCTGTGTGTGAGCATGCCCAGTATGCCTGTCTGTATTGAATGTGTGGTTCAAGTCCAGGTAGTTTGTACTGCATTGCTGACCTTTGTGTTGTACACCTACAGGTAGCATGCTGTCTCTGCACGGTATCCGTCAATCATTTGGCATTTACTGTTACTACATTTCTGCATAGGATGGGGGAGCACACCTGACTCTTTCTACATTTCTACACAGGATTGGGGGGCACACCTGACTGTTATTTCATTACTATGTAGGATGGGGGGGCACACCTGACACTTGTACACATTTGCTAGGACTGTACTGGTATGTCAGGTACTCCATTTCATTCTGTAGTCTTACCTATCATGCTGACTAGAGGCATACAAGTGTACTACAGATCTTAGTTTTTATTTACCTGGATATTAGTTTCTGACTTCCTACTCTTCAGAACTGACATCCCACTGCCTGACCTGATGTAGTCTGTCTGTGTAGGCCTGGGGGGCAGGTTACCTATAGGCCTCATTCAGAGGCCATAGCACAGCCTTTGTTTGTGTTTGTCTACACCTGCCCTGCTGGCTGTGACTGTTGTTGGGTATGCGTACCTCCCTGACTGGCATGTGTGAGTCACTTACCTTGTGGGTGTCCCAGTATTGAGGGTAGTGCTGCAGGGCTGCTTATGTTAGATGCACATAGTACACTCCCCACACATGGTTAAGCACAGGTAGTATAATGGTTGGCATCCCTTTTACTGTATGTGAGAGTCAGAGAGAGGTGTTATTCCCTGGGTCCCTCATGTGTCAGTGTATGTGCTATGCGTTGCCTCTTTGCCAAGGCCAGGGCATACTGGTCACGCCTCCTTCTGCCTACTGAGGCAGGCTCAGTTTGTTCCTCCTCTGAGTCACTCTGTGCCTGTTCAGGCCTTGGCAATGGTGGGGGGGGGGGCTGTGTGGCCCTGCCCCGTGCTGTTCCTGCTGCAGCTGTTTCTGCAGGATCATATTGTGTAGCATGGCACATACAAGGACAATTTGGGTACATATAGCTTGTGAGTACTGCACGGCTCCACTGGATGTGTCCAGGCACCAGAACTGTGACTTGAGCATCCCAAACACATGCTCTACTATACTTCTAGTCTGTGCGTGTGCCTCATTATGGAGTTCTTGTTCGGTGTGTGTGTGTATTTCTAATGGGTGTCATCAGCCACGGCTCCAGTGTGTATCCAGCATCCCCCACTAGGTGACCATCAGGGATGTCCCCACTGGCAAATCTCTGGTACAGCTGCATCAGATGCCAGCTGTGTGAATCATGATAGCTCCCAGGGCAGCCAGCACACACATTCATTATTATGCCCTGGGCATCGCACATGACCTGGCAGTTGATGGAGGGGAAGCTATTGTGATTGATGTAAGCCCTACCTCGCTCACCGGGTGATGCTTTGATGCATATGTGCATACAGTCTATAGCACCCACTCCCTCAGAGTATTCTGCTATTTGGTGGAACAGTTGCATATTGCTGGCCAATGCCTCACAGGTGTTAGAGAAATATACATGCTCACCGACAGGTGCTGACATGGCATCCAGGAACTGGTGGAGTCCCCTGGATGCTGATGCCTGTGAAATCCCCATCATATCCCCAGTTGGCCTTTGGAAGGTACCTGTTGCTAGTATTCTTAGGCCTACACATACCTTGGTATCCACTGGGATGGGTTCCCCTCTGTTAGTTCTGTGTATCAGGCATGGCCAGCACAGGTCAACAATTTGCTGTAGGAGGTCTCTGTTCAACCTATAGTGCTCCACTATCTCCAGCTCATGTAGCCCCTGGTAGGTTACCCTGGGTCTGTACACTCTTCTCTGTCTCCTCACTGTGGGTTGCTCGATCGCATTCACATCCTCACCACCCTCAGGCCCTTCCACAAGTTGTTGTATGATAGCTATTGCAGCCCCTATCATTTTGTTGTTGTGAGTGTTAAAAGTTCCTCACTTGTTTACACCAGTGGTGTAGAGTGTGGGAAAAACCAGAAGGAAAGGTGCTTGCATAGTTTATAGTAGTGTTCTGGGCTGGGCTGGGCTGGTATGCTGCCTATGTATTTGGCTGATTCTGATACATTTCACCTGCCAACTATGCTAGTTCTCTTTGAGTACCCTCCTATTGCTGTTTTCCCTTCCCATTGCCTTCCTGTTTAAGCCGGGGGGGGGGGGCACACCATGCAAACAGAGTGCTCAAATGTGCACACTGCTGCTATTTCCTGGTTTAACATTTTTTCTGCATTTAAAACCTGGTGCCCGGCATGCAAACCCACTTAGGCAATATAAAGAGTGCTAGGCAGGTTTAGACACACCCCCTAGCTTAGCTGTGCCAAACTAGGAGCAAACCCGAGCCAAAGGTCTCCAATCTGCTTACAGTAAGCCTGAAACATACACATGATGTCACCTATTTCCTAGGATTGCAACAAGCTATTCCTTATTTTACACTGTTGGGACCTGACTAGCATTCTGGAGAAAACTGGGATTCACTATCATTCCCCTCATTTGCATAGGATTGCCTTGCCTGCTAATGCATAGTTACATGTCTCACACTGTGCCTCCCCCCTTAGCAACCACTACTCACTGGCCATGTTGTCTTCTGCCTGCCATTGACTTGCATGGCAGGATTGTGATTTTAGTTAGGGTGCTTAATTTAGGTTTATTTTGTTATTTTCTCCCCTGATCCCATTAGCCTGCCGCTGCCCTACACTTAAACAGCTGAGTTTGGCTAAAAAAAATAAAAGCTGAATTTTTTTTCCCTGTTTGCAATGCCAATGGCATTATAGTTGGCCATTGGCATTCTTACTAATTGATATGCAGCCTTTATTTGGAGCTGTCACAGCTCCGTTTTGGAGTTTGCAGAAATGTACTCGGTTACTTATCGAGTACATTTCTGCAGATTGCACTAGTCCTGTAAGGCTTGTTGCAAGCTTCCTGGATCACAAAATCACCTCATTTGCATTGATTTCTCCTGCAAATGGGGTGATTTACATACAGGGGGTTAGTCCGTGGAGGACTAGTGCAGGAGCGCTCATGCACGTCCCTGCAGGCTGTTCCTGGATCGCACGGCATACATATTGCTAGCGCTCTTGCACCGATCTTGCATGCTGTGCAAGGCATAGAGAATCCAGGGGCATGACATTATTTGTATTAAAATATGGATAATGAAAAAAGAAATGAGACTGAGATTTTTTGAAAAAAAAACAGTGTTGTTACCCTTGAAAGGCTGCAAATAATTTGCATATGCAAATTTATAGACGATAAGACATCAGTTTAAATATGAAGAAAATAGCTAAAGGCTAAACAATGGCATGTAGAGTTAAAAAATGTATATGTGTATGGTAAAGAATGAATATTAGCATGCAGCAATAGGGATGAAGTGCAAGGTATGCTGAAAAAATGGCAAAAGTAGATTACAGAAAGAAAGTCAGTTTAAGGGAACATGGGACTGAAATACAGGAATAAAGCAATTAATATGTGTAACTGCCTGTCACTCGTCTTGTGTATTCAAATAAGACAATGAGGCTTGGGTGTTCATTTAAGTAGTTTAGTACACACAAAAACAACTGGACGGATAAGTGAAACATAAAACTTAAATGAACTGACTGACTTTCTACACATATACATGCTTTCACTCTGACTGCTCACTCAAAATTGCACTCTTGCTTGATTAGTTTGTTTTGGTGCTTTGTTCAAATCTCTTGGATCAATACACATTCTAATATAATCTGAGCTTTTCCTATGAGCTACTACCATGGAATATATCCATTCAGTTGGTTGTTTTACTGGATGAATTACTCCTAGCTGCACCATTATTTCAGGCACAGCTTTGAATCTGCCTTGCATAGCTACTGGAACTTTCCAAACTGTTCTAACAAATGGGCTTACCTTGTGGTCTACGTTCATGGAGTACAAAACTGGGAGTTTGCCTAGTTCATCTTTGAAAATATCAGCATACTCAAAAAAAAATAGTTATTGTGAAATTTTCATTGTTACACACGCTTATATGGTGGACTTCTTTATTAAATGAAAGCAGTCTCATTTTCAAACTGTTCTTGAGGCCCAATATTGACTGCACATGTCTCTTGACTACGTAAAACTGCAAGCCATAGCTGTTCCCAGCAGACTGACATGAAAGCACTACTGAGCCTTTGGTTTGTTTACCACCATAAGCAACAAGCTTTGCACACTTTGCCAAATTACGTTGTTCTCCAGCTTTTACTCTAGCAAATGTTTTTGCTGACATAACATTGCACTTTGAGCCAGTATCAACTTTAAGCTCTATAGGTTTCCCATTAATCAGAACAATACAAAATACTTCACTCTTTGCCCATACATCTACTGTGACTGTTTCACCAAGTACAGAGACACCATCAACATAAAAAGTAGGGTAGCAGCTTTCCAGTTGATCAACTTGCTTCTTTGAATGTTATTTTTTAATAAAAGAATGTACCCCTTTAGATTTACAAAGCCTTCTGAAATTATTCCATTTTTTATATGTGTGGCAAAGCTGACCAAAAGCTAAGCACTTTTCTCATTTGGGCTCATGAGTACCTCCACAATTATGACAGTTGACTATGAGGTTTACCTCAGATTTTGCTGAATCACCCCTCTGTTTTGCTGTGTGTGCCCTGGGTCTTACTGAAGCTGCTCTGGGGTTTGCTCTAACAATCACACCCTTAGGCCTGTATCTTTTAACCCTGTGCTGCATGCTATCAACACTAGCACTAGAAGACACTGCAAACATGTTTTTCTCATTTATAACCATATTTGTGTGCTTTTAAGTAAACTTATATATTTGAAAAATCTCTATGGCTTTGCTTAAAGTTAAATCACTGTCTCAAAGCAAAATCTTTCTCACTGCATTATTATTAACCCCATATACAAGTCTGTCTTTTATCAACTCATGTCTTGCCTTTTTCTCAGGTCCGTTATATATGCTGCAAAAGTTTCACTAGGCTGTTGATCTCTTGTATAAAATAAGTGTCTTTCTGTTGTAATATTTGTTTGGGAGTTGCACATTTTTCTAAATTTATGTTTTAAGCACTTAGGGTCTTCCCTCATTTCAGCAGGTACCACAATATGGTGGTCTTCCTACTCCCCTGCAAACAAAGCAGGTGCATACACAAATGAATGCTCCCTTTCAATGGTTTCTGAGCCAGCTAGATTAAGCAGAGTAAATACTGTTGTATGTGTGTCTTTATCAGAAAAAGCAGCCTGTATGAAAATATCGTATTCTTGTTCAAACACTCTCCAGTTTTCTGGAACATTATTATCAAACACAAGAGGACCAAGTTTATGAAATCCTTCTGCTACGCCAAAAGTTTTAAACACACATGAGGTACTTGTAATAATATTCAACTGCACAGCAATCTTTTTGAAATGACTGTAGTCTGCGAGATAATTGTACTGTAATACTGCACACACTTGCTAACAGTTTGCACACTTTGGATATTTCAAATAGCTTTAATGTGAAAAAGGAGCACATAGTGAAAAAATACAGTCGTTTTCTCTTTTTATATATTTTTGCAATTGGAAGTTATTTTGAGTGTTTTCGTAAGCATTTCAAATATTTTTATCATTATGTCACAGTTTCAAACATTTTGTTTAATTAGAATTTTGTTCTGAATGTTTTGAATGTTTCATTTTATATTTGTTGTGTAAAAAATCATTTAAACAAGTTTTAGTGCCTGGAAATTTGTTTTTGACCTGTTTGTGAGTCGTTTGAGCTTTGGATAATAATTGTCTATGTGCCTAAAAACAGATTCTGTTTATGAACCCATCTTTGATGTGGTAGGACACACAGAATTTTTTGTACATAGGAACTTCAGCGTCTATATTATATTATTGAAAGATGAAAACAGCAAACACTATTTCATCATACCGATAATATCTAAACAACAAAATATCGAACAAACTGAACAGCAAATTTTTCCCCAGTGGAAAAATTCGCTGCTCCGTAAAAAAAAAAAAAAAAACTTAAACACAAATTTAAGTGGGGGGCTTTGCCCCCCTACTTAAATATACCAACTCTGAGATCGCACCATAGTGGAGGAAATGGCAAAGTCCTGAAGATGGCCCACCAAATTTTTTCACTGGGAAAAAAATTCGATGTTCAATAACTTTGCTATTTTGTCATTTTGACAGTATCGGATCGAATAAATAGCATTCACTATTTAGTCCATTCGATACTGTCATATAGACCCAAACTTCATAAATCATGATAAGGACCAAAAATGACAAAGTATATATCATAACCAAATATTTAACAACTAATATAACACTCAAGCTTATCTTTACATTTACTAATAAAACTAAAGCAGACATTTTTAAATATTCTAAGAGTCATTGTGTAATTCTACATAACAAAAGGGGGTAAAACCCTTTAAAAATATTGTCAGCTTTTAACATTCAGCACATTGTGGTAAAACTCTCTTCAACATTACATTTTCTGACCACGGTGCACCCAAGAATCAGACAACAATTTTGTATAAGTAAACTATGTTGTGTACTATGCCTTCAAACAAGCTGAAATGTATTAATATGGATATTACTTATGTCATCTGGTCAGCCTTAATGTTTTCTATGCCAGTTCTCACTGTGTCTGTTGTGGTGGCAAGGGTTTTGCTGGCTGTGCAATATCTGAAATTAACTACAATGCATAACTATAATTATTTATTTCTCACAGGGCCAGTCAGTTTTATTTATCTTGCATAATCCCACTGTGTAAGATGAGATAGTAAGTGGCATGCTGGATGTGTGTAGTCTAAAACTATAAGAAATACATTTCAATGGAAAATAACTCTTTGTAATGGCTAATCCTTCATTTTTACAGATCATGGTCCAATTGTCAGTATCATGTTTGCAAAGTGGGGGGGCAATTCTGGGCATGCTTGGTATGAAAGCTGCCTGGGGTAATTACTAAGGGCAATATTTCTCTTGAATGGTCAGTCAGCCCAACTTTGACTTTATTGAGCAAAAGTAGGTCTTACTTGTTGTGTGACTGAAGCAAGCAGAAACAGTTAATGTCAATCAATTACATTTAATGTATCAATTCCGACTGTTGTGAATCTGACTTGAATGTTGTGTGTCTCAAACAAGCAGAAATGCATTACTAGGGGAAAGGTTTATCAGTCAACTATTCAATCACATTTATCACACCCACTTCGTCTGTGCCTTTTTTGGGTATTGTTTACTGCCTTAATATTGTAAACCACTGGCTACACATGTCTAGAACCAATATTTGTCTCAACAGCCCAGTCTGTTAAATGTACAATACTCATTCCAGCAGTGTGCATTTCTGGTGGTGGTGATAGGTTTGGTGGATTTGTGGTGTTAGGAACCAACGTAAAATACATAGCTAGCCACTTTGTTCATAGGTGTGCACTAGGCTAATGACTGCTAGGGCCCTTATAAGACTGGCCATGCAACCAAAATGTGATCTACAAATTTGATTTGCATAGGTGGTGATTTACGGACTGCCCCTCTCCATCAGAGATATGGAAGTCAGATCAGAGCAGAATTTTCAATTATCCATCCATTGGTCCAGGTTGCACTCAAAAAGGGATATGGAGGAGCTCTTCTTCACATGGATGGGGAGCCTGTTCCAAAGAATGGGAATTCACTAAAAACATATCTGTCTCTCCAACAGGTCCTATTTATGTTGCAAACAAAATTTAGGAATTTTAATCTAGCAGTTCTGATACTGTTTGTTTTGCAGATGTGCAGAAGGTTCATCAAAACATGGTCCTTGGATGACCAGTATGCCAAGCACAGATCACCTCTAAGAAGTCTGTATTACACCGAGTAAAAAGACATGGCTTTGAGGTAATTAGCCTAGGACATTGTGTTTAATCCCTGTATTTTTTGTAAGGAACCTTTGTGGAAATTCAAGTTGCAGCATGTGTCTGGCCAGGTACATACCAAAGGAAGTATTATACTCTATGATGGGTCTGATGAGGCCAGGTACAGTGGTATGATGACCTCTCTGCACCTAGATGCCATACATTTGCTTATAAGTTCAAAAACACAGAACGATTTTCATATTACTTGGACACCTGATGGTTGAAGGCTAAGTTATGGTCTTCATGAGTTCCCAGATCCTTGACTAAAATTCAGCTGTTAAGGATGTTTTTTGATGATGTAGATACCCAGGGTGGTAGACTTCCCAAAATGTATTATAATGCATTTTTTGGTATTGAGTTTAAAGCCATAGTTTTAGCACCAAATGTCGGTCTGTATTAGACCTTCCTGAGGTGTGTTCTTATCTTGGAAGAATTCAATGACTAATCTCAGTTTGCAGTCATCTGTGAACTTGATCAGCCAAAGATTTTTGATATTGGCTTTGACAGCCAAGAAGTTGATTCCAAAATTGAGTGGGCCCAGCACAGAGCCCAAGGCACTTCCCTGGGGCCCAGCACAGAGCCCAAGGTGCTTCTCCTGGTGCCCAGCCTCTTGTGGATGTGGCATCACTGATTCGAATCTCCTGGGTCCTATCAGGGAGTTAACTAGCTATCCACTGTGTTATGAAAGAGTTATATACCTAATTCCATACATTTGTTTACATTGCCCAAATTGGTTATTGTATCAAAAGCCAAACTGGGATGGATCTGGTGGCTGGAGGCCTCCTGTGTCCTTATTGATAATTTCCATCATAATTCTTTCCTTGACTTTGCAAATAAAACTAGTCAGACTAATTGGTCTGCAATTTCCAGGATCTGTTGAAGGTCCTCCCTTATGAAGGGGGTGACAGTTGCAGTCCTCTACTCATGTAGCACAAAGCTTGTTTTAAGACTTTAGTTAAATAATGATTCAAGGGGTCCTGATAAGTCATATTTTAGACTATTCAGGAGGCATCCTGAGATCTTGTTGGTGCACATTGAGGCTGCGTTCTTAGTTTTAGTGAGTTCAGCCAGTACATGCTCCATAGTTATAGTTTACAGGGTTATGTTTGATGGTGTTTTTGAGGTGATGGTTGGAGGGAGAGGTAAGTCTGAAATGAATTTGTCTACTAACAGGTTCACTATATCACCAGGCTCAGTGACTGTGGCACCATTAACCACCAGTTCAACAGACCTTGTGGTTTTTGACATAGCTTAGAAGGCCTTATGGTTATATTTCACCTGGGAGGCTATCTTGACCTCAAAGTTGGCCTTGCTTGACCCAATTAACCCACTTATTTGCCTATATACTTTAATGAGAAAGTTTCTATCTTCATGGGAATTACCCTTCCCGATGTTTGCCATAGTTTTTATTCCTTTTGTCATATATCCTGTTTAATTTGGGATGCCACCAGAGTGGTTCATTTCTACGTCTAGTCTTGGGCTTACATCTGGTAGGTACAGCAGCCTCTATGCAGCCATTGACATGTTTGTCCAGAATTTTTGAGAGCAATTTAGCATGTGCTACTGTGTTCTATGGGTTTGGAGAGGCAATGATTTTTGACAATACATAAGTTAATAAAAAGTAATTTGCCTTTGAATAGTTCCTAACCGTTGCTAGTTTTAATGGGATTATGAAGCTGATTTTGATTATGAAGGAGACAGTTTTCTGGTCAGACCTTCCCAAGAAGGATGAAACATTGGGGGGGGGGATGCAGTGTTCTCCCATATTTTAAGTACAAGTTTCTTTATGTTGGAGCCACTAGTGGGCATATTCACTATTTGCCCAAGTATGTTTATGTTTATGAAGTCTAGGAATCTCTGTGCCTGTAGATTTGAGGCTGTTTCTCATAAGTAGGGCGTTAGGTTGGATGCTCTCCAGTAGGTTCAGGTATGCATTGCACGCTTCTTGGGATAATGGGGGTGACCTATAGCTGGCTAGGATATGGTACATGACTTTGTTTATGGTGATCCGCTCATGGAGAAACTCCAGTGCATAATCCAGTTTGATCACCTATAGAGGTATGCTTGTTATTGATGTATATTGAAACACCCCCTCTATTCACCCTTGTCTGTACAACTACTGGTCTAAATTGCCATTGTCTGCTTCTTTTACGATTAAGTGTTTGTCAGTAAACATGAGCCAATGGCTACATGTGTCAAGATGCTCATATCCACCAAACTGGCTACATGGGTACTTTGTGGCATCTAAAGTAAGTTGCCATTTTAACTCACATATCAATCACGTATCAATGAAATTATTAGTATAAACTGTGTGTTGAGATTGAATAACTTGTTGGGATAATTTCATCAATTATGTTTTTTAGAATTTTAATGAGCTTTGTTGCTTCTTCTTTTTAATGGATTTTTTTTTACTTTAAATTTTAATTGATTGGTTGTTAATTATGATATTTAGGGCATATTTAAAAGTGCTGGGTTAACTGTATGAATTTGTTCTGAAGAAGTCCTTATATGAGGGATGAAAATGCTTAACCGTGGAATTTAATAAAGTGTTAACTGTGGCTGATGTTTCTTTCCTTCCTGTGATATTAGGAATGTAAAATAGCATTTTGCAGATTGTGTTCATTATCCTGGAAATCCAGTTTTAGAAGAGAACCCAAGGTGTGTAATTCATCATTATATTAAACAGTGAGAAGCAGTAAGACTAATATATACACATACGCACACATATGCATATCTATTTCTGTCTATACATATGTTATTATAGGTATGCCTAAAATTATTGAAATGCTCAAACTTCAATGTCACTAATGACAACAAAAGGTCTAGATCCTACCAAACTTTAGTCTTCCAGGGGCATACATCTGTGCCATCTGCTGAATCTCAGTCAGTTTGGTGCAGGCTGTGTCTGTAGAATGCCACATATGGTCACACCCCACAGACACACAAACAGTAACATTATTGACATAGCTATACATAGTATGCAAGGGTGCCACATATGCCCACACCTGCAAGCATACAAACAGTTATACTTCAGACATATGTATACATAGCACATAAGTGTCTACTAAGCACTCCTGTATGCTATTCAAAATGGTAATATGCAGGCATATCAGCAGGGTAATCCTGCATTATAAATCATGTCACTGACATGATGAAGTGACAGATGTGGTACACATAGCAATTTTATCTGAGTGCCCACTATGTTTACAAATCTGGGACCCATTATTTAGAGTCTGCCCATATCTCAAGGGGAATAAGCAAATGCTTAAACTGCTGTGAAAGTCCTCAACCTCATGATGTATTGGAGTTCAACATGAAGCCATTGTTTTTTCTCTTTTTTTTTAATCCCAGATAAAATCTGTAGACATTTTTTGCATTTTCCTTAATCCATATAAGGGGGGATATGCATAGATACATACAGTGTTTTAGGATAGAACACCATTCTTAATGCATCGATTCTTCCCATAGTTGAGATATTCAGATGTTTCATTGTGTGTGCCTGAGCTATGGGTTATTATCATAGAAGTTCATAATCAAGTTCAAATATCTCTTCTGAAGAGTTATAAAGATAGATATTTAAGCATTTAGGTTGCTTTTTTGTACAGTGGGCAGGCTTGTGAATGACCTATTTTTCATTAAGTAGTTTTATTAATCTTTGCCCTTTAAAATGCCTTAAACACTACCATAACCTTTAGCAGTGCCACAAATTACACTCATTACTCATTCTCACATCATCATATAAGACTACATTCATACCCAACTTGTTATATGTTTGAGAAATAAATGTCAAGAAATTTACTTTGACAGCAGAGACAGATGAAGCTCAAGAGATGAGCTAGGTCTGACCGTGAGAATCTATTACAATATCAACCAAAAACGGCAAATTGAATGAAAATACATCTCAGAATATCCATTTGATTACCACCTATGGTCGTAACTCCAATGAATTTCGAGATATTATCAATAACCATTGGAACATTTTATTGGCCAATGAACAACTGGCTAATATTCTCCCCCCTCAGTGTCTATACTCTTATCGTAGAGGAAGGACAATCAACTCATATCTCACTCATTACAAGAAGGGTTCCACCATCAATTTTCACCACACTACCCTATTGGAGATAGGTCGACAGGCAGCGGTCCCTGTGGACATTGTAGTGCATGTGCACACGTGTAAAACTAAGGAATTTACCAGCAGCAACACTTCAAAAATATACACAATTAATATTATGGGTAATTACAGTAGCAATTGGGTTATTTATCTAGCTAGACGCTTCTGTTCTGCCTTTTACGTTGGGCAAACTTCACGTCCACTAAGATTCAGGATCAGTGAGCATCTAAGTGACATGAGGAACAAAAGGCTCACAAATGCCCTTTACAAACATACTTTAACCCATCATACTGCAAAATTCCAATTTACTATTATAGACAAAATTCAGGGGAATAGAAAATGCAAGTCAGGGTGGCATAGCAAACTCAATGAAAAAGAATCAGGCTGGATAGTAAGGTTGGAAGCTCTCTTTAAACCTGGCCTGAATGAGCATAACTAATTTGGCATGCACCAATAGGGGGACAGCAGCAATTTGGAATGTATTATTTAAACATTGCTTGCCTTTGCAAGCATCAACATTGAGGATGGTCAGCCATTTTTTATATAAAATAAAGGAAATTTAACCCATTGTGGTTGTGCTGGACTTTTTTGGTTTACTTTGGATCATTGGTTTAGTCCGTGCACTTAGCCTCACTTGCATGGTTTTGTGGGTTCATACTGTTGGTTACAGCACTGGGGACTCTTGAGAGTGGAAAGTATCTAGAAGTGACTTCTCACCTGATATGGATTACAAATGTATTTTGCTGCTTGTTTGAATGTTGGTTCTGCAATAAGGATAGAACTGATGTCACTCTTTTGCACCTTCTAACCTTTGAGATTTGGGCTGCTGTTTCATTCGTAAGGAAATCTACAAGGGCTGCTACATGTCGACTAAATTTAAAGCAGGATTGATGCTTCAAAACACAATTTGGTGATAACTTAGCTTTTGGGTTACATGGAACATTTCAGGTACTGTGATTTCATTTAACATAAGGGAGAATGACCTAAAGACTGCTTCATTTACTGTGGTGCAGCCGATGGGATCCGTACAATGCTAAACAACTATAATTATTTTCAAGGGTTGGTTTGAGTGGATTGGTGGATTATAAATCTGTTTTATGGACCAACGTATTATGGAAAGTATTAGTAGGCCAAAGTGGGTCTATATTATAACATCAAAGTTTTACAACTTCTAATGTTATAATATCGAACCCAGTAGAGTGAAAAAGTGATTTTTTTCCCAGGGAAAAAAAATCTCTGTTCTGACAAACATAGACACAACACAAGCACACCAAAATAAATAATCCACACACACACTTGACAAAACCCTACACTAAACCATACATACACCACTGGCTATCCACTTACCTTAACCCAACCCTAACCCTAAGGTCCGTCACTATCACACACTCACCTTACCCACTCCCTAACCCTAACTCATCAACCTCACCCTAACCCTCACATCCACACAATCGTGCCCTAACCCTAACTCACCTAACCCGTGCCCAATTGTACACTCACCTTCGTTCACACACTTACCTTAACCTGGTCCGTAACCTTCATTCCACAGTCGAGGAAATAGCAAAGCTGCAGAAACAGCCCACCGAATACTTTCCCTAGGAAAGCATTCACTATTTCCAGCATTCGCTCTACTGGGTTTGATATTATAACATTTGAAGTTGTAAGACTTCAATGTTATAATATAGATTTGGCCAATGTTTGGACACATGCGCGTAGTATGATGAAATGAATGAGTAACAGATGAATGGATGCCATATTTTTTCACTCGAGATATGGGGATTCATGTATAAAACGTCGGTCTGCTTACTGAATGGTTTCAAAAGGGCAGAGTGTCTATATCATCAAGAATTAAGTGCGAACATTTAATGTTTGGACTTTTTTTGAAACATTTATTGTGTTACAGGTGAAATATTTTGGTTTGATATCTCCTGTTGAAGAAGTGTTTATGGTCAAAATCCCCTTTGTATAGAAAGGAACTTTAGGAGAACTTTACACTGAATCTTGATATGTGAACAGTTATTTGGATAGATTGACATAATTGCTTCTTATATACAGTACGGAAGCACTGGGACATTTAAAACATTGGACTAATATGTATGTTGTTGTAAATACGACCAAAGCATTATATAACATTATGAAGCTATTGATTTATGAGAAGCAAGAACTGAAGTCAAGCTTTTTATGTTAAACATTTATAGACAGAATTATTGCAACTTCAGCATATGACATTAAACCTATGTGAGCTGATTTAGGACGTAATTTATAGGTCTTAAGAATAGCCATTTTTTGTATTTAATGGTGATTATTAACAAGCCATATAATGGTGTGTATAAGGTTTTGCACTCAGGAATAACTACACTAAGGCATTCTAATCACTTTTGGACCTATTATCTAAATGGTTCTGAGGGGGTTCATATATGCATTAGTACTTTGGAATATTTTATGCATATTAAACCGAAGGGACTTTGTCTTTTTTGGGGAGTTGATCTGTTATATGGTTTCACAGGCAAGTTTGAGCTAGGATTATCTTTTGCATTTGGGTATTTTCACAGCAATATTTAGCTGTACATTGATACACTGGGTTCCCCAGATTATTGGCACTCCTAAGGGATTGGTGAACACTACTTGGACTTGCAATTTTTGATCTATATAGGCGGAGACGAATGTCACCCATTAGACATACTAGTTGGAAGATGAAGTCTTAGGGCATAATTTTAGATATGTAGGCAAGTCCTTTATATAAAAGGTTTTCCTTTTGAAACATACTTGTTTCAATACATTGAAACCTTATTTATATTTATAGCCAGAGATGAAGGTCAGCTTGGAAGATAATTCTAACTGAGAAATTCCCTGTTATTCAGGGGCCATTATTCAGGTTATCCAGTGTCTTGATAAAAATTATAGTGGTATTCCTGCTGCTATTTATGAACATGTTCTGTTGACCATTATACAGGCCAACTCAAGCTAGATCATATGTTACAAACTTGTCTAGGTACAGCTTTATGGAACCATAACTCTTTTTGGAAGTGTCTTTCATCCTGTTTTGAATGTTATATAGAGTTTGGTGTTGTCTCCAGACACAGATCTGATTATCCATTCAAATGTGTATTGCATTGGGGTTTTGATCTTTTTTGAAGCATAGTGGGGCCTTAATATGGATCTAATCACACTGTTAGAAGGTCTGTCAGTGGACCGGCATGATTTAGGGATCTTTGGCTTAACACCAGTAGGCCAAGGAGATTTCGGGACTAATAATAAGCCCATAGGAGACTCATGCACTTTAATATTTTCTAAATTAACCAAAAGCATGAAGATGTTGAGATCTCATATTTGACACCTAAGGCTGTTCAAAGAGTATAAGGTCAAGGATATTACCCCACATGGGCTTAGAGTAAAAATGCAACCTTTGCTTAGTCAGATTGATGAACAACTTACTCAGGATTGGCCTGAGGCCCAACATCAGGCATCCATGTTATTTGTGGAAGCCCTCCGTATGTATCATGAACGAGCTATAGACAAATATATTTTAGATGTTAAACAGATCTGTGAGAAAGCTAAAGCTTATGAAGGGGAAAACAATTTTCAACACACATTTGAGCACTCTAGCTAAATATTTATCATAATTGGAGCAACCTAAGAAGAAAAAGATTGACAAATTTAACAGGGATATCAATGATTACCAAAAAGGTAAACCATTTAATACACAAAGAAATGTTTGCTTTCAAGATACCACACAAAGACACATTAAGAAAACAAAAAGACCCAGGTCTATTGTTAAGAATAGAACTGAGATTTCAGAGACAATTTCTGGTGATGAATCATCATCTATTACTGACATAGATTTTCTTCCCATTCAAGAGTCCCCAGTAGCCAAGAGGAAACCAGTGAATGACCCTTTAGGGTCAAAAGACATGGGGGGTGGTAGGAAGCACAGGGCCAATAAACAACATAGAGCAACTTTTGAAACAGATGTTATCATAAGTACTAATAATTTACATAACATTTCATCATACAACCTCACGGACGATTAAATAAAGTTGCTGAACAAGGGACTAAATTTTGTTTCTGCTTTCTTTGTTAATGAACATGTTTTGGTCAAAGATATAAATGATTTTTGCAGAACTTTGAACCTGAAATTGTTTTTTTTCAGAAAATGATCAAACTCAAAGATCTACTGACTTCCAGTTTCGTAAGTCACAATTTATGCCACCCATGGACAAGCATGTCTCAGTGTTCAGAGAATGTGTTCTCAGACATTTACATTTTCATGGTATGACTTTTTCCAATACTATACAGAATCTAACCAAGGATGAACAGGTAGCTTTAACCAAACTTAGCAATAACCACAACTTAGTTATTTTACCGGCTGATAAGGGAGGGGCTGTCATTGTGATGGATAGAGAGAAATACCATAGGGGGCCGTGAAACAATTATCCAACGGCCTTTTCTACATGTGTATGCATCTGGACCTGGCTTTCAAGTTTAAGAAAGAGATAGATCAGTTTTTACAACTGGCACATAAAGAAGGTATCATTACCCATGAAACTAAATATCATCTGATGGTTCCTGATACCACAAAACAATATTTATACTTATTACCTTGTTTGTGTCTGTGGCTTTCAGCTTTTCCGGTTAGGGGTTGCCACAGCAGAACTCCGGTCTGCTAATGATTGGCAGTAGATTTTTATGTGCTGGCTTGCCGAGCCTAATGCACAACCTTCAACAAAGGAATGCCCATTCATGCATGTCGCCACACAGAAGATGCTCTAACTGAGAATCGAACGGGCAACGTCTAACTGTGAGGCGACAACCCGACCGCAGCACCACCACCGCAGTCCCATTTATACTTATTACCTAAAATACATAAAGATCCTAAGGAACCACCAGATAGACTGATAGGTTCAGGTAAGGGATCTTTAACAGAACCATTGTTAGCATTCCTTACAAAATATTTACAGCCTTTATGGTGCAGCGGTAGCATTGTTGCCTCACAGCAAGAGGTTCTCCCGTTCGATTCTCGGCTGGAGTGCGGGGAGTGCCTTCTGTGTGGAGTCCGTATGTCCTCCCTGCAGTTGGGTGGCATTCAAAAGACATGCGTAAATGGGCGTGCCTTCGTTGAAGGTTGGACGTCGAGCTGGCACCTCGGCGTTCATGAAAACCTACTGCCAATCATTAGCAGACTGGAGTTCCGCTGTGGTGACCCCTAACTGGGAAAAGCTGAAAGGCAAACAACAATTATCACAGGTCAGGTCCAGACTTAAGGACACAACCCAATTTTTGCAAATCATTGGGGATACTCAACTTGAATCAAATTGATTACTTTACACTCTGGATGTGACAGCCCTTTATACGAACATACCCCACTGGGCAGGTTTAGAAGCTATACAGTATTGGTTAGATAAAGTGAACCTCTATCCACCAGGTTTTAACACCTTGTTAACCTGCCTTACAGAATATGTTCTAACCAAAAATGTTTTCAGAATGAATGCTATTGGCAAGTCAGAGGCACTGCGATGGGAGCATCTTTTGCTCCCATTTATGCAGACCTGTTCATGGGTTACATAGAGGAGCAGTTCATTTATGATGAGTCCCATAATTTATTTCTGGATAATATGGACATCTGGCATCTCTATTTAGATGATTGTGGGTTGGTATGGAAAGGGGATACCTCTTATTTACTGGAGTTTGTTGACTACCTAAGCGAAAATAAATGGGGCATCCATTTTACTTTGAACTGGGACAGGAACAAGATCACATTCTTGGATGTGTTGATAAGTAGGGATTTGGATAACACATTGCAAACAGAAACTTTTAGAAAATTTCCACAATTCAACATGCTGCTTCATGCCACCAGTCACCATCCACCCCATATTATTCGCAATATACCAAAATCACAATTTTTGCATATTAAATGTATCTGATCCACCAATCAAGCTTACAATTCAGGTAAAAAGGATCTATTTAACAGATTCCTTAGTAGGGGTTACCAGGTGGAGACCATACATTGTGCTAGTATGCATGCTGCTACATCTGACTGTGAGAATCTATTACAACATCTACCAAAAATTGACAAATTGAATGAAAATACATCTTAGAATATCCATTTGGTTACCACCTATGGTTGTAACACAAACAAATTTTGAGATATTATCAATAACCATTGGAACATTTTATTGGCCAATGAACAACTGGCTAATATTCTCCCCCCTCAGTGTCTATACTCTTATCGTAGGGGAAGGACAATCAACTCATATCTCACTCATTACAAGAAGGGTTCCACCACCAATTTTCACCAAACTACCCTATTTGGAGACAGGTTGACAGGCAGCGGTCCCTGTGGACATTGTAGTGTATGTGCACACTTGTTAAACTAAGGAATTTACCAGCAGCAACACTTCAAAAATATACATGATTAATATTATGGGTAATTGCAGAAGTGATTGGGTTATTTATCTAGCTAGATGCTTCTGCTCTGCCTTTTATGTTGGACAAACTTCACGTCCACTAACATTTAGGATCAGTGAGCATCTAAGTGACATGAGGAACAAAAGGCTCACAAATGCCCTTTACAAACATATGTTAACCCATCATACTGCAAAATTCCAATTTACTATTACAGACAAAATTCAGGGGAATAGAAAGTGCAAGTCAGGGTGGCATAGCAAACTCAATGAAAAAGAATCAGGCTGGATAGTAAGGTTGGGAGCTCTCTTTAAACCTGGCCTGAATGAGCATAACTAATTTGGTATGCACCAATAGGGGGGACAGCAGCAATTTAGAATGTATTATTTAAACATTGTGTGCCTTTTCAAGCATCAACACTGAGGAAGGCTATTTAAAGCCGAAACCGGTTTGTTGGATTTGGGTCAGCCACTTTTTATACAAATAAAGGAAATTTAACCCACTCTGGTTGTGCTGGACTTTTTTGGTTTACTTTGGGTCATTGGTTTAGTCCATGCACTTTGTCTCACTTGCATGGTTTTGTAGATTCATATGTATACATAGCACATAAGTGTCTACTAAGCACTCCTGTATGCTATTCAAAATGGCAATGTGCAAGGACATCAGCAGAGTAATCCTGCATTATAAATCATGTCACTGACATGATGAAGTGACAAATATGGTATACATAGCAATTTTGTCAGAGTGCCCTTCTATGTTTACAAATCTGAGGCCCATTATTTAGAGTCTGCCCATATCTCAAGGGGAATAAGCAAATTCTTAAACTACTGTGAAAGTTCTCAACCTCATGATGTATTGGAGTTCAGCATGAAGCCATTGTTTTTTTTTTTTTTTCTTTTTTTTATCCCAGATAAAATCTGTAGATATTTTTTGTGTTTTCCTTAATCCATATAAGGGGGAGATATGCATATATACATACAGTGTTTTAGTACAGAACACCATTCTTAATGCACCGGTTCTTCCCATAGTTAAGATATTCAGATGTTTCATTGTGTGTGTGCCTGAGCTATGGGATATTACCTTAGAAGTTCATAATCAAATTCAAATATCTCTTCTGAAGAGTTATTAAGATAGATATTCAAGCATTTAGGTTGCTTTTTTGTACAGTGGGCAGGCTTGTGAATGACCTATTTTTCATTAAGTAGTTTTATTAATCTTTGCCCTTTAAGATGCCTTAAACACTGCCATAATCTTTAGCAGTGCCACAAATCACACTCATTACTCATTCTCACATCATCATATAAGACTACAGTCATACCCAACTTGTTATATGTTTGAGAAATAAATGTCAAGAAATTTACTTTGACAGCAGAGACAGATGAAGCTCAAGAAATGAATGTTGACATCCATATTCAGAACACAAAACAAGTGAGTTATGATGAAAGACTTAATAGCTGTGTAGCATATTGAACTTATTCAGCTGTACTGCAAGTTGTAAAATATTGAAAGAGTGCAAAAACTTTTACAAGTTTGAATGCCAGAAAACATTTAGCGTTGCCACACAGATAGATGACAAAACTAGACTGCATATTTAGTCTTGTAAAAAGCTGTAATGCAATTCACACTGTTGCATACAAAAATGAAAGTGGGGTGGTCTAAAGGTTTTACAGCTTTCACCAGAGCCAGATCATGATCAAATGGGGCCCTGGACAGGGTAATGGATCAGGACCCCCATACACACACACCCTAACCATTCATGTGTCCCATTATTTGGCTATTT
>NC_056745.1:944177915-944240415 GCF_019279795.1 Protopterus annectens | reverse complement strand
ACAGTAGATTGCTATAGGGTGGACAGGGGAATACTGCAGCAAACTGTGGAGGTTTGCTGGCCTTGCCTCACACCCAGAATGAACAGAGGGGAAACCATTCCAGTGGATACTTAGGTATGTGTAACCTTAAGAATACTAGCTACATATACTTTCCAAAGACCTACTGGGGACATCACGTGGGGGGTGTAACAGGCATCTGCATCCAGAGTACTCCACCAGTTCCTGGATGCCATGCTACAAAATGCTGGTGACCACATATACTTCCCCTACACCCGTGAGGAATTGACCAGCAATATGCATCTCTTCCACCATGTAGCTGAATACCTGGAGGTAATAGGTGCCATAGACTGCATGCATATCTACATGAAAGCACCACCCGGTGAACAGGGTAGGGTCTACATAAACCGCAAGGGATTCTCCTCCATCAACTGCCAGGTCGTGTGCAATGCCCAGGGCATTATCATGAATATGTGTGCTGGCAGCCATGGAAGCTATCATGACTCCCACATCTGGCATTCATCACAGCTGTACCAGGCATTTTCCAGTGGGAGCATCCTGTATGGCCATCTGGTTATGGATGCTGGCTATGCACTGGAGCCATGGATGATGACACCCATCAGAAATGCACACATACCCACACAACAATGCCATAATGAGGCACATGCACAAACCAGAATCATTATAGATCATGGGTTTGGGTTGCTCAAGTCATGGTTCCACTGCCTTGACATATCTGGTGGAGCCTTGCAGTACTCTCCAGCGACATGTGCACACATGTTCATAGTATGTGCCATGCTACACAATATGATCCTGCGACAACAGCTGCAGCAGGGACAGCATGGGGAAGGGCCACACAGCCCACCACCACTGCCAGGGTCCCAACAGGCATAGAGGGACTCACAGGAGGATGCCCCTGAGCCTGCTTTTGTAGGCAGATAGAGACATGCCCAGTATGCTTAGGCCTTGGCAAAGAGGTAATGCATAGCACACACACACTGACACTGTAGGGACCCCAGGGACTGACACCTCTCTCTGACTTGTGCACACAGTAAAATGGATGACACACACATAACATTACCTGCAACTTACCATGTATAGGCACTGTACTGTGTGCATCCAACATAGGCTGCCCTCAAGCACCATCTTCACAACTGCCACAAGCCCAAGGTAAGTCAGCCTTCTCAACAATAAATGGATGGAATAGTATGTTCTGCTAGCATATCTATGATAATGCTGCATGCATGCAAGGGAATAGGGTGGCCTACTGTGATAGCAGCACACAATTGACAGCTATGTAGGAACCAGGAAATGTCTGGCCAAAACTGGCCTTCAGACACTATGCAGTAGTACGCAAGGTGGCAAATCCCACTGCAGTGTATGTGTGGGGACAACTAAGTGGGGGGTCATAGGTCACAGGCATGGGTGTCAGGGTTGGGGGTCCCATAACCACCCCTCACACCCACATAGCCAGGTAGCTGTAGAAAATCACAGAAAAATTGTAAAGCCAGACAAATGGCAGCAATGTTGAATTAACCCCCTACAGGCTCACACAGTGATAGCACAGCAGGACCCGCAGTTGCAGTAAGGCTATGAAGGGTAAGAGGTCTGAAACTCAAATGTATGCCAGTACAATCTGACCTGGGTTCTTTACTGATATGCCTCTAGTCCCCAAGATAGGGCACAATAGTATGGTAAATGGAACCAAAATAGGTTCTTAGGTTCATAGGGAGGTACTAGGCTATTGGCCCTAGGGCCTATATAAGCTTAGCCAAGAAGGTACCCTGGCTTTCGCCACCCAAAAAAATTATTTTCCTGTGCCACTGTCAAGCAGAGCCACAAAAGCGATCCCTGAGATGAATTTCCTATTTTCCATCCAATCATCAAGATTTTTCTGGAAGAGTGCTAATAAGGAGCTTTGCTTGATACAGATAGGTAGTTTGTTCCAGAGTGTGGGAAGTCTCTGGGACAGGAATCTATCCCTCCAGCATGTTCTTTTTATTGTGGTGACAAGATTTAGCTCCCTAGAGCATGTAACTTGGAGGGATTGGGATTTCTTTAAGTGGAGCATGTCCAAACAGCTCTGGGTTTGACATACCTTTGTATGTTAGGCAAAGATTGCCTCTGTGTAGGTAATATGTGATGGAGCAAAGCTGGAGATTTTTGAGACGGTCTGCATAGGGCATCTGTTTGAGGCTGGTAATCCTCTTTGTGAGGTATTTCTGCGGTCTTTCCAGTTGTTGTAGATGTCTTGTGAGGTACATACCAAAAGGGGCATTGTACTCTATAATGGGTCTAATGAGTGATCAGTAGAGGGGAACAATGACCTCTTTTTTCCTGGATGAGAAACCTTTTGTGATGAGGTGTGCCACATAGAAGGATTTCCTGACTACTGTTGTGATGTGATTATCAAAGGAGAGACTACTGTCCACCTGTGTCCCAAGGACTCTTCAGTGTTAAGTTTATTACAGCAATTGTGGTAGTACATGGGTACAGAGTTTTTACCAAAGGGGATGATAATGCACTTTTTGGCATTGAGCTTGAGGCCATGACTTTGACACCAGGCATCTGTCTCAGTGAGGCCCTTTTGTAGGATGTCCACAGCATTAAGAGTTTTGATTATTGCTCCTAGTTTGCAGCCATCTGCAAACTTCATTAGCCAAAGACCTTCTGTGTTAGCCTTTACTTCAGAGAAGTAGATGCCAAACAGGAGAGGACCCAGAACTGAACCCTGTGGTACTCCACTTGTCACTGGTTTGAAGTTGGATTTGGAGTCTGCTACTTTCACAGTGTGGGTTCTGTCAGTGAGCCAGTTGGCAACCCATCTTGTGACATAGGGATTTATACCTAGTATACTGAGTTTATCTATAATTCCAGAGTGGGGGATGGTGTCAAAAGCCTTGGCAAGATCTAGATAAGCTGTGTGAACCACCTTAGCCTCATCTACAACTTTGGTGACTACTTCAAAGAAGTCTATCAGGTTTAGGACACATGATCTGCCTTTTACAAACCCAAACTGGATGGGGTCCAGAGTTTGGAGATTACCCATGTCTTTGTTTATAAGTTCCATCATGATTTGTTCCATGGTTTTACAGAATGTAAAGAAAATATCAGCACAGTCTGTGCAAATGTATACAGTTGACACGTGTGCCCCCCATATACCCACACTAATTCAGTAACATATATCTTTGCAGGGGAAATAGCAGCATAGCACACATTGGCAGGGCTGTACCAATACACATGAAAACATTTTGCCTGTCCACAATATGCAGGGGTCAATGAACAATGTGGATGTGCGGTTAATACTGTCTAGATCTGGCCAGCATGTTCTCCTGGCAGTCATCTGGTACTGCCCTAAGTACTGTGCTGCCTTTGACAGGGCCATGTGAAGATAACTGCAGTGCCAACTGTTATGCATGTCAGTAACACCCACTGGTCTGCGACTGACATACCTTGAAGTCACAGTGCTATGTGGAATATGCTACACATATTAGTGACATCTTGAAGGATGTGTAGCAGAGGTGCCAAGGCTTTTGTGAATATAAATGCTTTGTGCTACTGTTGCCAGTGGTCATTCTCAATAATCCTTTTTTCTTATGTTTGCTTTTACATATAATGGTCATGCCTGCACAGTTGAATGCACTGTCTACCCACACCCATAACTCCCAACCTCTGACAGCAAGATGTCTAGACAAGGGCAGAAATAAATGTGGAACAAAGGCACAATGATAGGCATGTGTTGTAAATATCACCCTTACATACTGAGAAAGTTGGTAGGGTGAGTGGTTTGCAATAGTGGGAATTGTCTGAAGGTTATGTATTCTGAAACAGTAATGGTTGTATTATTTTGTAACATCACACTTCAATTATATGTAGCTAACTTGCCATAAAAACACATGTTTACTTAGAAAGGATGAAACCTCTAGCCAAACACCTTGACAACCTGCCAAAAAATGTGCAGGTCAGAGGTATGCACACACAAGGATATGACATCTCAGGTTAGAAAGATACCACACAAGCAGGAGATCCCCAGCCAGTATAGTACCAGGTTGCTGGACTATTTACACAGCTGTGTGTCATTACTACACTGGCTGTAGCCACACCTCACAAATGGCCTTGTTGGGCAAGAATTTACATAGCTGCCCTCATAATATTGGTGTATGCATCATACAACTAGTATTCCTCTGGTAAAGCACTGTGATGATCTGAGGATGTATGGCACTAGGTAATGACACAATACACTGCAGATTCAGACTACAGATATGTCAGAAAATGCATGCTAAACAAAACAAGTACCCTGAGGAAAGTCCTGTGTACTCCTAAGAGGTATGGTTGTAGCACACAAAACTATGAACTGGAGTACACCTATCTCTGGAATGGAGTCCAAATCTAACTATAGAAGGTCACACTGGGCATGCTCCTAAATTTAGAGAATCACAGGACATGTTGGAACCCACATCGGAATATATGACTGCATTATGTATATTCTTCTGTGCGTATGTACACCTCAACTGTCCCCACACACACACAAATCAGACAGGATTACCCTCAGCTAGCTGTAGGTGACCTATATGTGATATATCTGCATGTGTTGTGTGAGATACACACACACACACACACACACACACACACACACACACACACACACACACATATATATATATATATATATATATATATATATAAGCAACAGATAACAACATATGTCAAGCATACACACATAGATGTGGGGAACTGAGAGACAGACAGTGATACAGAGAGAGACACAGGGAGACACAGACAGTGTGAGCCACACACACAGATACCCTGAATGGCTTACAGTGATGTCCTGCTGTGGACAGTGGCATACCAGTTGTAAACAGTTGCACGTGCCAGCATAAAAGGTGAGCCCCATTATGTAACAGTACTGAGGTTGAGTTTATAATATCACATCGCCTGTGTGTATGTGTGTGTGTGTGTGTGTGTGTGTGTGTGTGTGTGTGTGTCTCTAGGTCTAAGTATTAGGAGACTCTTCCCACTCAGTATACTTCACATGATCTGCTACTGTCATTCACCTTAGAAGTACCATTGGACACCAATCATCCCTATAAGCTCTGTAGTGCATATGATAATGGTGTAACACTATAATAGAAATAACAAGATAGGCAGGGATTGTAATCTTAATACTAGCAAGTGTGTGTATGTGTGTGTGTGTGTGTGTGTGTGTGTGTGTGTGTGTGTGTGTGTGTGTGTGTGTGTGTGTGTGTGTGAGAGAGAGAGAGACAGTTGTGTATGTGAAAGTGAGGGAGTGTGTTTTGTTTGTTTGTTTTTTGTTTGTAGGTGAAATAGTTTTAGGCCATTCCCAGCCACAACACTTCCCAGTGCCCAACTTTATCTGTCTTGCTGATGTCATTCCCCTTATCAGCACCTTTGGCCAGTTGTCAGTCCACTAAGTTCCGTAGCATGTGTGATAATTGTGTAACAATATAGTATAAATAACTAGATAGGCAGGGGTTCTACTCTCAGATCTGGCAAATGTGTGTGTGGATGTGTAAGTGTGAATGCTTGTAGGAAGAAGTATTTTGAGAAGTTTCCCACTCACTGGCCTACTTTATCAGTTATGCTGATGTCATTCCCCTTATCAACACCTTTGGCCAGTTGTCAGCCCAGTAAGCTCTGTAGTGTGTGCAATAATTGTGTAACACTATAGTACAAATGACTAGATAGGCAGAGGTTCTACTTTCAGATCTGGCAAATGTGTGTGTGGGTATTTAAGTGTTTGTGAAAATGTGTATGTTTGTAGGAAAAAGTATTTTGATAAGTTTCCCACCCACTGGCCTATTTTATTAGTCATGCTGATGTCATTCCCCTTATCAGCACCTTTGGCCAATTATCAGCCCCATAAGCTCTGTAGCACATGTGATAACTGTGTAACACTATAGTAGAGATAACTAAATAGACAGGGGTTCTACTCTCACATCTAGCAAATGTGTGTGTAGGGTGCAAGTGTATATGTTTGTAGGAAGAAGTATTTTGATAAGTTTCCCACCCACTGGCCTACTTTATCAGTGATGTCAATGTCACTCCCCTTATAGGTTCATAGGTGTGTACTAGGCTATTGGCCTTGGAACCCTTACAAGCCTAGCCCATAGATGCCCCATGCCATTGTGCCATCCAATGTTAGTTTCCAGTGCCTCCATCAAGTAGATCCCCTGAAGTGATCCCTGGGTGTACTTTCTATTACCCATCCACTCATCAAGACCTCTCTGGAACAGGGTCATCTAGGTGCTTTGCTTGACATGTATGGGAAGTCTATTCCAGGGCATGTGCAGTCTCTGAATGAGGAACCTGTCCCTCCAGCATATTGTGTTGATTGTGGTAATGAGGTTGACATCCTTGCAGTGTGTGGTGCAGAGAGATTGGGATGTCTTTAGATGTAGCATTTGCAAGTCAAACAGAGACTGCCTCTAAGTAGGTGATATGAGACAGAGAATAGTTGGAGACTTTTGAGTCTGTCTGTGTAGGTCATATGTTTAATGGCTAGGATCCCCATTGTAAGGTACTTCTGTGGCCTCTCTAGCTGTTGCAGGTGTCTAGTGAGGTACATGCCAAATGGGCCATTATACTTGATGATTGGTCTAATGAAGGAAGAGTACACAGAGATGATGACCTCTTTCTTCCTAGATGCAAAACCCTTGGTAATGAGATGTGCCACATATAATGATTTCCTGACAACAGTGGTAATATGGTGGTGAAAGGAGAGGTTGCTGTCAACCTGTGTCCCCAGATCTCTTATAATGCCTACAGTGTTCACTGGGGTTCCATCAATGTTGTACTTAGTGGGAACTGAGATTTTACCAAAGGGGCTGATGATGCATTTTGTGGTGTTAAGCTTCAGGCCATGGTTTCCACACCAGTCAGTGGACTCAGTGAGGCCTTTCTGTAGGATGCCTGCATCACTTGTGGAATTGATGATGGTTCCCAGCTTGCAGTTGTCTGTGAACTTGGTCAGCCAGAGTTCCTTTGTGTTGGCCTAGACTCCTGAGAAGTAGATGCTGAGCAGGGGAGTACCCAGGAGTGATCCCTGTAGGACTCCACTTGTGACTGGCTGGCAGTCTGACATGGAGCTCACTGCTTTCACACAGTGTGTTCTATCTGTGAGCCAGTTTGCAAACCTCCTAGTGATATAGGGGTTGATGCCTAGTTTGGTGGGTTCATCAATAATTCCTGACTGAGGAATGGTATCAAGAGCTTTGGCCAGATTTATGTAGACTATATGCAGTGCCTTACTGTCATACACAACCCTGTTGACTGACTCAAAGAAGTCAACCAGGATACGCAGGCATAATCTCCTTTTCACAAAGTCAAACTGTGTGGGGTCCAGAGTTAGGAGATTACCTATATTTTTGGCATTCAGGTCCCTGATGATGCATTCCATAGCTGTACATATCAGACTTGTCAGGCTAATGGGCTGATAATTCCCAGGGTCTGTAGTTGCCACACCTCTATGGAGAGGAATACATACATACAAATGTTTCAAGCACAGGCATTAAAGCTCATCGAGCTTGCCAATATGCCAAAACACTTGTTCTCATAATAAATGTCCAGGCTGTTCTTAAAAATATCTAAACTAGTACTTTAATGCAATTTGGTAGTCTGTTCCAAGCATCAGCTACTCTGTCAGAGAACCAATTAGTACACTTCTCATTCTTATAGAATCTTCTACATATATTATCTGATGATTCTCTAGTACTTTTTGATAACCCCAAACATTCCCAGAGGTAGTTGTCCCTAAATGCCCTATATACTTGAATAAGATCTCCTATTAAATATCTATAAGAGACACTGTACAAGTTCAGATATTTTAGTCTTTCATAATAACATAGATGGCTGTAGCAGTGTGCCATTTTGGTGGGACAAAGTCTGAGATGAGGCTGTGACTGAACAGGGAACACAGATGTGGTGCCAGATATCCTTGTAGTTCATGTAGAACACAGCCAGGGATAATTTTGGGTCCCATGGAAGCTGTATTCTTGCCCATGGTCAATGCAGGTGTAACCTGGGTGGCAGTAATCCTGGGTGCCTGGCATTCTTCTGGCATTCTGATTGTTCCCCTGGGGGAGGGGTAAAGCTGGCACTGAATGTGTTGGCAAGAATGTTGGCAATATCTGTTGGCTCAGTATAGGATGTAGCATTGTGCAGGAACTCAGAGCAATTTTGGGAATTGCCGTGGATATTCTTGATATAACTATCAAAGGATTTGTGATTGTTGTCAGTGTCTGGTGCAATTCTGCCATCATAGCTGGCTTTAGATGACTTCATGAGGGATCTCAAGTTGTTGTTGAGGCTAATAAGGGAGTTTTACCACTCTTGGGACACCACTTTTTTCTGAAACAGTTTTTTCCTTCTGTTGTACAGATTATTAATGGCAGGGGACCATCTTATTGGCCTCCGGTATTTGGACAAGAGTGTCATAGTTCTGTTGGGTATGGCTAGTTCCATTCATTGATGTACATGTTTGTACAGTGCATTTTTGTATGATTTGGCAGTCATGAAGGTATTTTCCATTGGCATGGGTGCTGTGACATTAGCCACCTCTATTTTTAGGAGTCCAAAGCCAGCTTTGGAGAAGTTTTTCAAGGTGGTTACCTTTGTGGGAGGTGTGGATGAGATGTAGATTTCCATGGTGATTACTTTATGGTTGGATCTGACCAGGTAGGGATTGACTACTGTTGTTAAGCAATGGTCCCATATGTTAGCAATCAACACAGGTCAAGGATGTTGCTTCTTCTACTGGGTGTCAGAATGAGTTGATCCAGGGCATTGGAACTGATGAAATCCAGGAAGCATTTGGCCAGTGTAGTGGTGCTTGAGTATCTTTCCCATTTGATGGAGAGGTAGTTGAACTCGTCTAGTATGAGAGTGTTGGGTTAGACCTTGATAGATTCCAGGGTGTTGAGTAATGTGGATTGAGAGTCTAGGGACATGGATGGGGACCTATAGCAGACTATGACCTGGATTGCACTATTACCCAATGTCAGTTGTACCTGAAGTATCTCAGATGCATTATGCTGGGATACTACTCTGGAGGTGTGCATATCCTTTATTAATATGGAGACACCACCACCACTTTTGGAGCTGTGGTCCATGTGTTGGGGCTGGGTGTGGAATGAGTTATAGTTTGGTAGTGCTGGGGTGCTGTCTGATGCTGTAAACCAGTTCTCCATTACAGCAGAGATGTCAATGTTCTCCATTTTGAGGAGTGCTTCAAGTGGCTGCATCTTGAGATGTTGATGTCTAGTGTTGAGCAGCATGACCCTCGGATTGCATATATGTATAGCTGTTATGGTGGTAATTGGAACTGGAACAAAACCTAAAAAGGCACTACAGGGGTGACAAGACACGTAGCCAGTACTTGGAAACCCAGGGGTGACAGATGCAGGCCATCTCTGGCAAGCCATTACAGTCTGTAAATCATGTCATCCCAAGCAGACAGATACTGGATCCCATGAGAATGACACGAGACACTTAAGCCAATTGTTGAAGTCAATAATTTGTTGTTTGTACTGCAGTATCACTCTGGGTGACAGCAGTATACTGCTCAGGGCTACTGTCATACCTGCCTGGCCCACATAATCTGAGAGCTCTACAATGTCTCTTTTCATGTAGTCCAGGGAGGTGCATCTCAGGTCTTCACACATACATGGACAATGACAGAGTGATACTTGTAGTTTTTGTGGAATGACCTGACTGGGTGTGTTATGTGTTGGATTCTGGCACCTGATATACAGCTGACTGTTACCTCCTCTATGTTCAACCTAGTGAGTGGGACATCTGTGTGCCTCACTATTGAGTCATCTATGATTACTGTATTAGGCAAGGTGGTAAACCTTAGGGGCTTAAGTTGAGGGGCACACTGTGTAGGTGAGATATGTGTCCTGTGGTTTGTGCTGTGTTGTGGTATTAGAGTGAGTGTCTGTCTTGGTGGTCTCTGCTGTTTCAGTAAATGTCTATTGAGTGCCTCTGTGAAGGTGTGTGTGTGTTTTTTTATTTGTATGTCAAAGTTCTGATAGTGGGTGCTCTGGAGGGGTATGTGTTCCATGTGGTGTGGTGCTGGTGTTGACCCTTCTCCTCTTGACCAGCTAGTTCACTCTTCACTGTAGAGTGCATATCTTCCACTTCGTTCATATAGGGGTATCTCTCACAAGTCTGAGTGTTGGAAGTTTACAGGAGAGGGTTGTGTGTGTACATGAGGCAGTTGCAACAGTGTCTCAGAATGCCCAAGTGCACCAGGTTAACAAGCAAAAGCACAGAGAACTGCACTTTAATCATGCCAGGAGGGGTGGTCATAACTATTAAGTAATGGAGCTAATTATTTGAGGAATGACTGCTGCTGATGGCTCTCAGGTGTGATAGAATAATTGATACAAAAACCTGTTGAAATGCAAAGCTATTAGGCTATTTGAAGTGCAGGAGAAAAAAAACTAGCAAGATCTAAGGGAAAAACTGAAAGCAGACTTTCTGGCACCTGTGATTGTTTACCTCAGCTGTGCAGTTTTCAGCACATTTGGCCAGTTGTCAGCCCAGTAAACTTGCATGCAATAACTGCATAACACTATAGTACAAATAACTAGATAGGCAGGGGTTCTAATCTCAATACTGGCAAGTGTGTGTGTGTGTGTGTGTGTGTGTGTGTGTGTTTGTGCATGTGTGTGTAGTATATACTGTGTGGGTTGTACCACTTTGAGGTGTGTACCACCCTGTAAATTTCCCATCACCCTACTTTACTAGGCCGGCTGACGTCATTCACCTTAGACGTACATTGCTCCATGGCGCATCTGATAACTGCATAACACTATTGTAGTAATAACTAGGTAGGTAGAGGCTCTAATCTCAATACTGGCAGGTGTGTGTGTGTGTGTGTGTGTGTGTGTGTGTGTGTGTGTGTGTGTGTGTGTGTGTGTGTGTATGTGTGTTTGGGTGAAGATCCTATCCTGTTTTGCTGATATCATTTTGATGTGTGTACCATCCACACCTGTTTACCACCTCCCAATGGTATTACTTTATATAGCATGGTAATGGCATCTGCCTCACATGCAGCATGTTAAAACCATTGGGCAGGCCATACCAGTCCTCTGTACAGATGTCTATGGAATACCTAGATGTTTGCAACCTATATGTGGTCTGTGTCCCTTAACAATGCCCATGTATGTGATATTGCTGCCAAATTGGCCACAGTTAGTGTAGTGACACAATTGCCAGCACCAGGTATCACACCTGACTGAAACATCATGCCAATACAACATCTGCTACACTATCACTTGCCCAGGCTTGTAGGAACAATACATGACTCCACATCCTATTTCTGGGAGGTTATCTCATCAGCCATGAAGGTATTCAGAACTTTACATGTTGTAAGAGGTAGTGAGTTATGTCCCATGCATATAATCTATGTGGGGCATGCCATGTGTATGTAGTAGTACAGTACATCAAAGTGGAATTGTAGGTTTTCTAATCTGTCTATTGCCAACTGTGTTTGTGTTACTGTGTGCACATCCCCTGTGTCAGTCCTTACTGTGTGTATGCAAAGGATATACCATTTTGTCTCCCTGTTTCACCCGGTGAACTCAGGAATACATACCACAAACCTGTCATGCACAGTGTCATGCATGCCCTCATCAACTCCATCAAGGTCGGGTATATGGGAATGAAATGGCAGGGCCAACAAGTGTTGACAGGTGAATCTGTCGGAGTTAATGTAATGGCTACACTAGAGAGGGACCTGCTGACAGTACTGCAGTAACCTGCTCTGTATGTATGAGCCTGTGGTACTACATAACACTGTGTTGACATGTCTGAAGGCTACCTGTCTGTGGCAAGGGGTATGTATGCAAGGTCACACTGTCTGACAACAGTGTCCCTCACACACTGTTGCATGCATACACACCTGGTACATGTACATATAAAGCTGTACCTTGCCTAAGACATGGTCAGTGTATTCCCACTCTGCCATACTCCTTCTTGGGAATGTCTGCAGGGCCACAGCCTGCAGATGCACAGACACCTGGAACACAAGCAGAATACAGCATGTCAGAATACATTCAGTCAGTGGTACTAACAGCAATAATGCATCCTGGCTAATAAGGTGCATACACCTGTATATGTACCCATAACAAATGCAAGCAGACAACACCTTACATAGTATCACATAGCCACACTGTACTATATTCATCCTGTGCATCAGACCCATATTAGCATGTCCCTGCATCAATGTTATGGATGACAGGGATGTGGCACAGGTATCATCATATTCACAGCATGTGGTGTGGGTTTGCCAGAGACCTAGGCTGGGCCATATGGTTGACATCATGTGTGTGTGGAGGGGTATCCAATAGATGGGCTCTGCAGAGGTGCTGTGTGTGGCTGAAGGTGCCCTGTCTGTGATACAGATGTGTGGGTGTATGTATGCACACAGTCACACCATGTGGCTGCCCTGCACAGGGGTATGTTGGACAACTGTGAACCTTACATGGCAGGGTGCCCAGTTCACTGTCTCTGGCCATGGACATGGGAACTGGTCCTACCAGGGGTATCACTGACATGACCAGGCCCAAGGCCAGATGCAGTACTGCTTCCTGATGGTGACTGCTGCCTGCTGGATCTGTGCCACTGATGAGAATGGACAGGACCACATGCCCATGGCCTGCTCCAGTGTGATGTGGACAGCAACCCCCCTATGGTAGTGCTGGTGTCACTGCCACTACAGGAGTGTGAAGGTGCAGGGCCCCATAGACTCTCAGCTGTTGTTGGTGCTGACCTACATCCACATGGCCGATGCCCATCTCCCACCACACGCTCTAGCACAGACATACCATGGTCTAGGATTGCCAAGGTCTCACCCCACCGTCTATTCACGACCTCAGTATTTTGACGTGTGGCCTCAACAAGGTCATGTATATCACCACGAAAATCAGGAAGAGTTGCATCCACCATCCTATTTTTCTGGTGTGGCATTCGTTACGTGCCTTTGCATCCATGACAGCCTGAAACATGTGTCTGGTGACATTTGCTGTGGCACTTGAGACAGCAGCTTGATGAGCATTGGTCCTCCTGCGAGCACCCCTTTCCATCCGCCTGTATGGGACCTCAGCTTCACTCTGGCTCTGTCCAGTGTCTACACTCACACCTGCCATAGTCACCACACTAGCCTGTTCAATGCCACCACCTGCCAACTGTCAATCATCTGTGCCCACTGGTGATGGGGTATGTGTGTGCATTGTCACTGTGTGTGGGGATGGTGTGGACAAGAGTGAGATGCCAACCAATGACACAGATTCAGCCCCTGACAACCCCACCTGAACCTCACCATTCCTATCATCATTGTCAGAGTCGGCAGAAACAATGACATCAGTTTCCAAGCGGGAAAGACCCCGAACCCCATCGCCACCTGTGAGGGGAAGACAACATATGTACATTAGGATCCCTATCACAACACCGACATGCCACAAAGCCGACACCCAAAACACCGACACCAAAAGACCGAAAATGCACAAAACCGACAACTCACAAAACCGAACACCATAACACCGACACCCAAAACACCGACACACAAAACATAAACTACACATTAAACACAACTATACATGCACTAACTGTAACCCAAACCCTAACCCTAAAGTCCGACACTACCGCACACTTACCCTACCCGCACCCTAACTCTAACTCACTTAACCTGCCACTAAACCTAAAGTCTGTCACTATCGCACACTTACCTTACCCGCACCCTACGTCTGACACTACCGCACACTCACCTTTCCCTCACCCTAAACCTAAATCCCTCACTATCTCACACTTACCTGTCCGCTCCCTAATGCTAAATCTCTCACTATCGCACACTTACCGAGTCGCGCTCACACGTTGCCCATGTCGGTGTTTCGGCTGTCGGTATTTCACCTTGTCGATCATCTGTCTCATCGGTCTTCTGGACTCAATCTTCTGAGCTGAGCATCGGTGTTTTGGCATGTCGATCAAGTCATGGGGAACCATACATTAATACCTGCACTTTGAGGGTGGCTGGTACACACACCCACGCACACACACACACACACACACACACACACACACACACACACACACACACACACACACACACACATGCGCTCACACACACACACACACACACACACACACACACACACACACACACACACATGCACACACAAACACACACACATGCACACACACACACACGCATGCACACAAACACACACACTCATGTGCATGTGTGCGCTCACACACACACACACACACACACACACACACACACACACACACACACACACACTTACAGGTGAGGTGGCACAAATCTGTTACACAAACCACACATTACCCAAATGGGAACATGCATGACACATGGCCCTCAACATCATGCATTGCAGCCAGTTTTACTGCATGTAACTAACAATATAGAGCTCTGGGATACGTGAGTAGTGTTAGCAGGTGATGGCCCTTCCCCAGCACAGACTGCACCCATGTACATATAATTGCTGTTCACCTGTATAGCACAGTGGCAAATACTACAGAACATACCTCACAACTTTACAGAGCCTTGCAGAATGTGTAGATGTCTGGCTCATAAGTTTGCTCTCTTTTTCATAACCCCTGTGTTTCGCTGATACATAACTGGGATGATCTGAGGAGTTACATCACTGATTAATGACATACATTTGAGTGTCAGACCTACAAACCAGCAGTAAATGTATGGTCACACAATTCCTGTTACACCACCAATCTTCTAAGCTTACAGTGGATATGATAAGTGTACACAACACTGTTAATATGTCATGTTTTTGTAATATATAAGATGAGACTGCAAAATTGCATTCAAATATGTTATCCACCTTTCATGTGAAATATGACCTGTGCAATACAAAAGATAAACAAACAAATGTGTTACTTGTAAAATAGAATGACTGAAATATGTACAATATGGTGGTTACATAAGTGTGCACACCCTTAAAATGATGCTTTGTTGAAGCACCTTGTAAGTGACTTGTAGCATTCACTCTTCTTGGGAAGGTGTCTATCAGCATGGCACATCTTGACTTGGCATTATTTGGCCACTCTTCCTTGCAAAGGTCACCCAACTCTGTAAGATTGCAATGGCAGCTCATGTGCACAGCTCTCGTCAGGTTACACTGGGGGGTTTCTATCTGGTGTAGGTCTAGGCTCTTGCTTGGCCAATCGATAACCCTGAGTGTGTTCAGGTGGAGCCATTCTTAGATAGCTTTGGATGTATGCTTTGGATCTTTGCCATGTTGAAAGCTGATACCCCTCCCCATCCTCAGCATTCTTGTAGATGCCTGATGGATTTGGGCCAGATGTGGGTGTTATTTGGAACTGTTCAGAATTCCCACTACTGTGACTACAGGCCCAGTTCTGACTTTGGTACAGCATCCCCACAGCAGGCCACTGCCATCAGCGTGATTCACCATGGGGACGTTGGTCTTCAGGTTAAGAGAGGTGTTGCTTGTGCACCACACATACCTTTTGGTATTATGGCTGTGAGATCAATCCATAGTCTTATTACACCATAACATATTTTCACACATGCATTTGGCAGACTTGATGTGCTGTATTGCAAATTGTATCCACCCCTGGATGTTTTTTGGTGTGAGGAAATGCTTCCATCTTCTGACCCTACCCTATAGGCCAGACATATGCAGAATACGGGAGAGTGTTCTCACATGTAGTACACAACACTAGTACTTGCAAGAGATTCCTGAAACTCCCTCAGTGTTGCTGTATGTCTCCTGTCAGCCTCGCTGACCAGGTTTTGACATGTCTTGTCATCACTTTTGGAGGGATGTCAGTTTTTTTCAACAGCACTGTTGTCCCATATTCAATCCACCGTTTGACGAATGTCTCCACTGTGTTCCATGGTGTATGCAATGCTGTGGTAATGTTGTTGTACCCTACTCCTGACTGATACCTTTCAAACATGAGATCCCTTTGCTGCTTTGCAAGCTGTCAGTAAACCATGTCTGTTGCTGTTGCAGGCAACTGAGCAAATGTCATGAATATCCTACTTGGACAGCAGACTGTTATTTGGTGTTACTCAGAGTGCCTTTACTTGATGGCAGGTGTGGACCCCAGCAGACTGAATGCTGTCAGTAAATCACAAGCTGCTGCAATAAAATATTATTTGAAGGGTGTGCACACGTATGCATGCAGCTTATTGTAAGGTTTGTATACTCCATATTTGGTGCCCAACAAATTGATTGGTTTTACAAGTGAATTGTTCATGTTATAGGTCACATTACAGGTTGGAAAAGGTGTGGAATGACATATTGTGGTCTCAATTTGTATATATATCACAAACACCTGGCATCTTAACAGGGGTGTGTACAATGTTTATATCCATTGTATAAGAGTAATGTTTCACACATTTCCCTACCTTAGCCTGTTTGTCCCCTCATTTTGTTGGTCTCTGTCCAGAAGTACTGCACTGACAGGTTGTGAGGTATCCTACAGGAATGTTACATTCTGTTCAGATAGGCCCCTGTGGTGACCACTGCGATACAGTGCAGTTAACCCCACCACAAGTGAACATTCACATAAAGCAATATGGCTATGAGTGACATTTGTGTGCATGGAAAATTGCATGGTCTTCACATGCCTGGGATATTGGCAAACCACAACAGAACAATTCCATACTCACCAGCTTAAGGCTGCCATCCCACATGCAGACCAGAGGAATCTAGGTAATTGTGGGAGAGAAGTATTGTCAGCAGATTCACATGTGGCATTGGTACAGGATGGAAGCAGCATGTCTGCACATTTACAGTACAACTCCCAATACTACACAATTTGCTGTCCTTCACCATAGATGTGCACTTCTGTGCATTAGAAAACCACATCCACAAATGCAATCTGACCTGACACATGCATGTATATATTCTACACATACAAATATGTCTGGTACACTAGTCTAGTAATCTCCCTATTTTTGTCCCATTGTCCCCCCATTTGGATAGCCTTGAGCTTGATTTTTTGCTGTAAGAGGTTAGTAGGTATGGTTCTGAGGTATGACTCCACTACATGTTATGAGCATATATATATATATATATATAAATGTTGGCCTTGTAGTCGCTATATATTGTATAAGTGTTGCATATTTTGGCTAATCAAGCCCCATTAGTTTCAAGCAGGGCAGGACACAGTGTATTTGTAAGATCCTTATTTACTTTTAAATTTGTTCTCCAGTAGATGGTGCTATTTTTTGGTTTAAGATGTGTATACGTCATCTCGCTGTTTGCGAATGACGTTTGCAAGACTTGATGCGGCTGTGTAGCCGAGATTATTTTAAAGGTTTTAAAGGATTTAAAATATTGTGTCCACGATTTAAAATTATATATATCTTTATCTTCATTTTATTTAATGAAGATGCGCTTGTCTATTGTGGAATTAGGGTGAATTGCCAAGTCGCTCTATTATATACACATTGGGTTGGATGCAGCATAGTTTCCTACGATTCCTTTCTAAGTCTCGTAGGTGAGTTTTATCAGTATAATTGTATGAATGAGGAAGCACAGTGATTGGTTTTGTTAATATGCTCTAATCCAATGAGCAATGTTTTTACTATGTTATATACTATTTAAACTGTTTTTACTGCTGTTTTATTTGTATCTGATGAAGCGGTAGTTTACCGCGAAAGCGCTCATTCTCTATTAAAAACTATTTTTATTTCAAAATTTTCTGCATTCAGAACTGGACTTTTTTGCTGCTTTTGCCTTTTGGAGTTGATGTGTTAACTATGCGATAGCCGTTGCTTTCTACTAAAGTGGGATGATTTACAGGACTGATGCCTTGTGACCTTGGATATTGAGTTTTTGGAATTGTATCGCTTGTCAAGTGGACGTTTGGCCTTCACATTAACAGTTGTCCTGATGCCTGGAACTGTTGCTTTGTAACTGTGAGTTCATGTATATGTATTACCAGAGTACAAGTGTATTTTAACCATCAACGTCTGGCAGTTGCTGAGGACCTATTTCGTTTTACTCTACATTGACACTGTACCCTCCCTCCTGGGGTCTTATTTTGTATTCCTGGGACTTTCATTGTTTGTCTATATATATATATATATATATATATATATATATATATATATATATATATATATATATATACATATATACACACACACACACACACATATATATATATATGTGTGTGTGTGTGTGTGTGTGCATGTGTGTGTGTGTGTGTGTGTGTGTGTGTGTGTGTGTGTGTGTGTGTGTGTGTGTGTGTGTGTGTGCGTGTATATTTTCTTTGTATATCACTATTTATATTATGTATATATTTTTCCATATATATGCATCTCCATAAATATATACATGTGTATATGTATAAATACAAAGCCTGACTGATTCTATGGAATCTTTTCCCTACTTTTGAATGACCATATGTTGGAAAAAGCTTTGGCAGTACCCGCATCTCAAATGGTGTAGTGGTACATTGCTCTGACTATGGTGTACAGTTCCCTCTTCAAGATCTAGCAGGGCTGATAATCTTGTTGCTCTTACAACAGCGTACTCATGCGTACACCCACACTAATTCATTAAAAGGAAATAAAAAGGGGTAATAGGAAAGTGGTGAAAAAGGGGACACAGAGGGAAGAACAATATGAAAGATAGCAACGGATGTGCAGGATGGGTGTACAGAAGGTCCATAGCTGTTCATTTCTTAAACAGCAACAGCTGTGCATTTGTAGAGAATTTGGAGGTGAATTTGGGCACTCAAACCCCAGAGAAAGGGGTGAGGACAACAGAAATGTGTTGTTAACCCTGCTAAGCATAGCTGAGCATTCCTAACCATTACTTACAATTCATTCTTATAATATACCACAGTAATGACTTCATTTAGTACGTGTATATGATTTTCATTACATGACATGGCTGTATGTGCTTTCATTACAGTAGCAAGGGGTATAACTATACTGTATGGAACACTTGTATACATGGGTGGTTTCATATGTTATATGCACTCGCATTTCCATTTAACACCAGCTACACTACCATGGGTGACAAAAATAACTTACCATATATTATAATATGAACCTAGTACTTTTTTAACATTGCTTTCCTTGTAAAATTGGATTGTCTGTTGTAGTATTCGAATCGTGTACACCTGCATATAAAGCTGGGACTCTGCCTACTACACTATCTTAGGTTGGGGATTTGAGCTGTTTATTTTTATTTATTGCCTATTGGATATTAATATTATATTACTATATTAAATGGAGAGTATTGAGGTTTTCGGCCATGTCATTGAGGACTGCTGTCATGACATAATGGTATACATTTCAGTTTCAGACTTGTATCCTTCTGAACATTGATGCTAATGCAAAACCTGTTTTCTATTAACTTTCTATCTGTCCTCTGTGCAGATGGGACAATGCCGGTGCTCAGGCTGTGGTTAACTACACTGCAGAATGGGTCTGAAATCCCATGCCTGTGTTTATGTTGGATGCAGCCAGGAATGGTATTAGTCCTATGGAGACCTCTATGTGTTGCCTTTGAGAGGGCATTAAAGGCCTGCTTTCTGATCATGAGGGGAGAGTGGCAGGTGCAGTACATGCACATGTGTACCTATGAGGGGACAGGGGGTGATGTTTACACTTCACCTGTCTGCAGCCAGTTGCCTATATCTATGGCATATGTGTATGTGGTGTTTTTGACCACCACTACAGAGCAGATATGTGTGTGTTGCCTCTGGAATTGCAGACACATGTCTGGAAGGCCTAGTGATTGGCCTTGGTTGATGTCTCCAGTTTGCACTCAAAAACAGCCTTAGGGTACATCACCTGTGACCTTATTTGCTTGGGCAGAACAAGGTGACATGACTTCCAATGAGGCACCTGTTCCTTCTTTGCCCATCCTGCAATTATTTCTACCTATGATGGTAGTTGTGTATTGCTGCTGTCCACCACAGGTGCTCAGCCTACTTGAGGGGGTTGATGTTGTCCTGTCGGGCATTGCTGAGGCCATAAAGCTATGTAGGTGCCCACATAGTATTGTGGTGCGGGCTTAGACACTGCTGCTAGTTCCAACATATGGGATGCCCTTCATGTGGACCTTGCCCATTTTCCTTGCCTGTGCAGGGGACATTACGGAGATGTGGGGGCTGCAGCTTCACAGATAGTAGGTGGAAATATCTCACAGGACAGGACATATGGAGGCAGCCCAACAACATGGGGGACAAAGCGCCAGAATTTGGTACAGATTGTATGTCATTAGTGCTGTTATACACATGGAGGGTTGCTAGATTGACAGGGTTCATCTGGACATGCATTTACTGGGTGACTTCACATCTGACCATGATATGCCTCTGACATACCTCTCAACTGGCATGTTGTCCACAGAATGGCTAGATGTTTGCCTGTTATGTTTGATCTGTTCCTCAAACAACGTTTGTTTTTGTAGGGTTGGAAGGATAATGTCAGAATTGTGGTCACTAACTGTTGACATCCATTGGTGTTCCAGACATCATATCCTTCTGGGATATTATGTTACAACAACACATGTGACGCTAGCTACTGCTTCAGTTTGCCACACCATTATGTGTGATATTTCCCTCTTTCCAGTCCCCTATCCCACAAGTACATCAAGTGTTGTCCAGATGTCCTGCACTATGAGGGGCAGAGGTATGGTATATCATTAATTACCAACTGCACTCCAGTTATCATCCCAATGACCTGACAGACTCCTGGCCGTTGTATGCAGCAGTGGCCAGGATTATGGTTCCAGACTCTGATAATTCTGTGGAAATCTGTACATATGACAGTTATGTATATCTGGCCATTGTGAACAGACTGCCAAGATTCTGTAGCAGTGTTGTGTGTTGATGTTTGTTGGGCTGGGTAGGGAGAGTAGCAGATGTGAGTGCCATACATCCTTTACCTATCTGACTCTGCATGCTGCTACAGCTCCTGGAGGTCTATCAGGTCTGTATGCTTGTAGGGGCTGACTGTGAAATGTTCTGCAACAACTCAGTATTCCCAGTATACTGTGAATTTGGCCAGTAAATGTCAGTGTAGTGTGTGACTGGCAATCAGAATATGTTTGTTCAGACATTTGTTCTATTCTAGAGTTCATTTTGGGTACTGGCATGTTGCTGTTACTGTGGTGCAAATGTTTTTGGCTGGACATTTTTGCACCACTCTCTACTTTTCACTGCAGTTCCATCCCTGTAATGCATCCTATATTTGAATATACATGGGTGATTGCCCAGAGGTGATGTGGGGGAGAGTCATGTTGGTCTTACTGCAATTCATAAGGTTCTGGGTGACAAGTTCAGTAGCTGTCAGAGGATTTCCATTCTGTTACATCACTGCAGTCATCCCACTCCACTGTCCAGAGGCCTAGACATTGTCCAGATGCATGGTTCATATGTTTGGTCTGTACCCCACACAGTTGATGTTCTTGGCTAATCAGTAGGATACTCTGGAGAATGCAGTCATTAAATGATAACATCCATTGATGTTACTGAATTCATATTCCTCAAAAAAGGTATGTTACCACAAAGCCGGTAACACTAGCAACTGGCTACATTTATAACAGCAATATGTCTAATACACCCCTCTGTTTGGGCCTCTGTACCCCAATTATGTCAGGCTTTGTCCAGATGTCATGTACTAAAAGGTTCAGAGGTATGTATTATCATTATTTATTGCATTCATTCCTGCTACCATCCCAGTGATGCCGTAAACCCCCAGATGTAACAAGGAAACGATCATAGATGAGTTCTGTGCCTATACATTCTGTTGGAAACTGTACATTTGAGAGGTCTGTGTATGTCTGCCCATTGTTAAAAGACTGCCAGGCTTGTGTATCAGTGTAGTGTGTAGATGTTATTTGGGCTGTGAAGGGAGGGGGTACATGTGAGTGTCTTGGGCCCTTTCTCTCTGACTGTGCATACAGCTTCGGTTTCTGGTTCCGTATTGCCTGTATATGTTTGTACATGTAGACCATGACATGTCCCTTAACACCTCAATATTCCCACTACACTGTGACTTGGGACAATAAATGTAGGGGTAATGTGTGAGTGGCAAACTGGATATTATTGCTCATATAGTCATTATACTGCAGTGTTCAGTTTGCTTACTGGTATGTCACTGTGACTGTTGTGCAATTGGTTGGGGGTATGCACTTTCATACAAGTGTCTGTTTTTCACTAGTGTTACATCCCTGTAGTGCTTGTTATATTTGCTAATGCATGTGAACTGCCCCAGACCTGGACTTGGGTAGTGCTATGTCAGTCTGATAGTAGTTTAGACATTGCTTGGTAGCTCAGTATAGTTTCCCTAATGTTGTGTTATGTTCATATATTCATAGGACGTCCAGTTATCTGGACGATATCTTTGGTCTGGTCCCCATAACTGTTGTGTATTCCTAACACATCAGTGGAATGATGTGGGGATTGAGGTCACTAACTAATGAGAAGCAATTGAGTCCTGTGATATTTCAGATGATACATGTAAGGACATGCAGTGTAACTACATCAATTTTTTCAGCTTATTTACTCACGTATTTTGGATATGTCCCTATTTTCAGGCCTTTGTCCCCCACTTTGTCAGGCTTGATCCGAATTCATTGCACTATGGTGTTCTGACCATAACTCTCCACTGCCAGGATTTTCACCAAATGTCCGGATGTTTGGTCCATACTTTTGTTCAGTTCCACAATTTATTTGTATTTGTCTGGTAAATCACGGTGATGATCCAAGGATTTATGTCAGTAAATAATGACACAACATTTCAGTTTCCATCCTCATATCCTTCAGTAATTGTCTGCTGAAATACACCCTGTTGCTGTAGCAAATGCCTTCATTTGTAACAGCAATATTTGAAATATGTCCCTATATGTGGCCCATTTCCCCTACCCCTTTTTACAGGCTTTGTACAGGTTTCTTGCACTAACAGGCTCAGAGGGATGGTCCTGAGGTGTAACTGCACTGCATGTTACACACACACACACACACACACACACACACACACACACACACACACACACACACACACACACACACACAAAACACAAACACACACATATATATATATTTTCCCTTCTTTTATATTTTTATATATGTATATCTATATTATGACTACTTTTTCATATATATTTTTCAACAGATCTATATATATATATATATGTGTGTGTGTGTGTGTGTGTGTGTGTGTGTGTGTGTGTGTGTGTGTGTGTGTGTGTGTATGTCTATATACAGCACATGAATGATTCTACAAAGCTTTCTCCCTAATGTTGTATGCCTCTATTGCATGATATATCTGAAAAAGCAACATTAATGCCTACAGCTCAATGATATAGCGGCACATTTTGCTGACTATAGTGCCCAGGGTCATGGGTTCAACACTTGGGACTCCTGTTTTTTTCATTAATGTTAAATGACTAGAATGCATGATATGTTTGTTAAAGCATTCCATATTTTTCACAGCTCAGATGGTGTAGTTGTATTTTGCTGTGATTGTAGAGGATAGCATCGCGGGTTCGAGAGTTGGCAGGGTTGACTATTTTGTTGCTGTGCAGAACAAGTTCTGATGGATACAGAGTGATTAAGGCATGTTTAAGCATATTATACCTATAATTTTATATTGTAAAATAATATTTATATACACATTATAATTTTACGTTTACCTTCCATGACATCCCTCTATGTACTTTAATTAAATTATATTCTTGTGTGAGTATACTGTATGAGGTACTTGTGATTATATGGGGGTTTTGCATCTTTTCTACACTGACATCTTACTTATGGAACTGCTACACTACCCTGATTGACAAAAAACAGTTGCTACTCAATTTAGGTTTACAAAAATAATTTTTACACTACTTTCACATAGGAAAATCAGTTGCCTGTCTTGGTACTTGAACCATGAACACCTGCATTTAAGGCCATAATTCTAACCAATGCACTACCTCAGCTTGGAAATTTCACCTGTATATTTGCATTAGCTCCTATGGGATGTTTAAGCTATGCTAAGCGGAGGGTCATAATATGCACACCCACTTAACTATGCTTAAACATTCCTTAGGCTAGAAAAAAAAGGTATATATTATTATTATATTATTATAATATATGGGTGTGTCTTGTGGTGTTCTGACAACTAATTGGGACTGCAATTGTGAAATAATGGCATTTATTTGGCTTTCAGGCTTTTATCCTTCAGGGACTCCTGCAAATACATATCTTGTTATCTGTCAACTTTCTAAGTGTGTGAAGGCAATTTTTCAGGCATGTCCCTAATGTATTATTCATTCCCTCCTCATTTGTGCATTTGTTAACATGCACTGCTGTAAGGGAATATTGGTGTACATTTGCTTTCAGATTTCTACCCTTGGATAATTCAAACTAATGCATGACCTGTTCTCTATCAACTTTTTATGGTTGTGGGGCTATATGTGTGTTTTGTCACTTTTGGGGATGTATTCCCAGTTGTGTGCATTTGCACACATTGCCTGCTTTAGCAGGTTGTAGAAGTGTTGTATGGCACTTTAGCAATGCAGGGGATGTGTCACTGAACCTGTCATTTCTTTCTTGTTGCTGATGTTTATTTCAGTGTCCATGGACACTGAAGTGGACACTGAAATACTGGCATAATATTAGAGTAAATCTCTAATATTATGCCAGTTCGGCTAAGAAAGTGCCGTATGGTACTTTCTGAGTGCAGAGAGCATGTTCAGTGTCCATGCACTACTTGGACATGCCTCCTGCACTCGTTCACGGTTTGTCTCTGTATAGCAAGTGCAGTACTGCACCTTTATGAATATTTAAGCCACACTGCTGTGCTAAATGGACACAAACCACTCCGTGCAAGAATACTCTTATTCTTGCATGGATTTTCTTGAATCTAGGGGAATCTCTCTCTCTCTCTCTCTATATATATATATATATATATATATACATATATATATATATATATATATATATATATATATATATATATATATTTCTAGGAGCATTAAACTGATGGAATGTTTGTAATACTGAACATCTCTAATATATATATATATATATATATATATATATATATATATATATATATATATAAAATATACATATACACAGACATATATATATATATATATATATATATATATATATATATATATATATATATATATATATATATATATATTTAGCAGGGGATGTGGAGTGCAGAGGTGAAAGTCCACCAGCAAAAAATGAGTTGTGTTTCTTTTTTTTTCTTTTCTTTTCCTTTTTATTTTTGACTTTTGATTCTTTGGAATTGATGTTTTTATATTTGATACTCTGGTACTTCTATATGTCTATATGTCAAAGGACACCCAGTTGTATATGTATTTGTCTATATATATATATATATATATATATATATATATATATATATATATATATATTATATACACAATCACACATACATGCACAAATACAAATATACACAGACATTTATATTACAATTCATAAACAATATGATTAATCAAGCATCTTTCATTGACTTTTGAAATCTAACACCCGTACATTAAAAAATAAAAAAAATAAATAAATAAAAACAGCACTATTTGTAGGAGAATAAGGTCCCCTACACTCATTGTGAGTGGTACTGTGCCCCCAAAACCCCCACTACATGAAATATACCAACACTGAGCTAGTGCTGTGGCATTGATGGTAAAAGCTCTGACTACAGCTCAAGCAACCTGGGTTCAATTAGAAACTCAGGCATATCAGGAGTTGGCCAGGGGTGAATGGGCCTCCCAATGTCAGGACGATGAGGGCAACCTTGGAAAATAGGTAAAAGTAGCAGCATATTCCAAGGAAGGAAATATGGAGACGACATTTTCTAAGCTTATGCAGAGGTAGGGTGATACATCAGCACATCACCCTTCCATGCCCACCTCTTAAACTTTGAGTGGTATAAATCTATATCTAGCTATCTATCTATAGATATAAGCTCCAAGATCATAGAGCAGTGGAGAAAAAGATACATTTTCTTCTTCCACTGCTGAGTCATCTCACACATAAAAATGCCTTAAAACATTCTTTCAGCAATTAAAAAAACAGGAATTTCATCTAAAGATCAGCAAAGTTTTATTTCGATAATACAACAGCTCAACCAAGAGAGATGCATTTGTCAAACAGAACTGCATCCATAAGACACAGACACAAAGATATCTGTTTATCTATATGTATCTATGTCTATGTATAAATATATAAAAAAAAAAATATATATATATATATATATATATATATATATATATACATACATACGTAAATTTATCTATGAATACATATATCTATATATTACATTTTTTCACCCTGTTGCTGGGCATTTTCTACGTGGAATGCTTTTTCAATATCTGCATTCCTGGCTTTGGTGGTAATGGTAGGGGGTGCCAATCAGCATATGTTTCTTTGTTATTGTGTGAAGGAGTGTCATTGCCTTACTCTCTGTTTTAGTCTGTTGTGGTGCTCTAGCTGGGGGTACAAATTGTATTTGAAAAAAGGTTTTATCATTAGGGTTTTGAGGGACATTATAGTTCTGTTTCACTGGTGCTGCTTGTTGGGGGGGTAGTCCTTTTCAAACTGTGTCTTTTTGAGGGGTAAAGAACATATGGAAAGTATATGGGCAAGAGAGAAATAAATCTGAAACATGTGATTCTGGCTGGAAGGAGCTATATGTGCACTACTGTACCTGGAGGGCCATTACTGTTGGTGTTACTAACAAACTAAGGGGTGGCTTTCAGGGGGCCTCTATGTCATGTTATGGTATACACCTGTAAAGGTTAGGGAGCAAACACTAGTTGTCAGTGGCCATTCTGCAAACATATCTGTTGTTTGGGTGATAATATTTGTCTTGGGATGGGTGGCAAACAACAATACCCATACAGATTATTAGGTAATAGATGTTGCACTTCAAGGGGACATTCAGGAGATAAAGGTGCACAGAAATAGCAAACCATATGTGTGATAAAGATGTACATGTGATATTGTGGGACCATGATATACAGAGCATATTTTAGGATGAAGGTATCAACTCAGATTGAAATGGCAGGTTTTACAGGTAGATGCTGCACAGTATGCTGTGGTAGTGGCACACCTGTGAGTAGCTACACACTGCTGGTCCATGGCAGGTGCCTTTAGAGGTGCCCTGAGCCTCTATACTGGACAGGTGTTGCACAATCTGTGCTACCTGTGAACCGTGTGATAGTGTATTGTAATGACAGAGTAACCAATGTTGCAGGCCAACAGTTTACCATATGTCTGTCCTCATATTTGTAGAGCAGGATAGCTCCAGAGCAAACAAAGATAATAGATATATCTGCTGCAAGACATCTATTAAAATGACTGGCAAACCTTTCTTAGGGAGATCTACAAACACTTCAAGTGGGACCTTGTTCAGTAGGTAAACATTGTTGGTGGCTGATCAGATCACAAGATCAAGGATGGTGTATGGTTACTGATATGACCTATCATGCCCAAAAAATGGCGATCCACCTTGATGAGGAGCAGATGGCAGCAAATGGGGTCCTCCCAACATAGTCATCACGAACAAACATGGAGGAGTTCCTGGCTTGTCTTTCTGTAGTGTAAGGCTACAACCATATACCACTTTGAAGACTTCACATTGGTGCAGAACTTCACTCACCACCACCACAAGTTTCAACAGGCAATGCTTCATGTTGGTATATATATATTTATATCTTCAAATAAATATATAGATATATCTAATTGAAAAAAATAACATATATATATATATATATATATATATATATATATATATATATATTTTTTTTTTTTTTTTCTTCTTAATATATTATATATTTATATATATATCACTCGTGGGCAACAAGACACCAGCACCAAAATTCAAGGAGATGGAGTACTATTTATAAGCCGTGAACCTTTCATTTTCATGCAGCCTTGCTTGGTTTATGTAATTCTTTATATATGTCTATCTATACACACACACACACACACACACACACACACACACACACACACACACACACACACACACACACACACACACACACACACATGCACACACATCATGTATCTCATCATGTCAGAGCCATAATCAGGCTCATGCTGAATACAGTTGTTTTTTTCATATCACACTTTAGGTCTTCAGCTGCTACAACAGTCTACACAAAGCACATGACTTACTTTTTTCATGGCATCCTGTTATACAGATGTTGCCTTAACTCATTACATCTGAGTGATGCCTCCAGGTGCATCTGTAGTTAATCCTTCTGATGCCTCTAGGCATCAAATATTGCTTGCTCATATTTGCATCAATAATTCCAAAACCATGCTACATATAAGATTTTAAAAGATTTCATCTTAAAGCTTACACAGTGGCAAACTCAACTGCATTGATATTTGACTTCTGTCTAATGCAGATAAAGACACATCAACTGCTGTTTTTATGATACTAATTTATACAGATATACATTTCACATTTTTCTAAATATCTCGACAATCAGGTAAAACAGACAGAACTCTTTAGTCTCATATGAAAGCTCTCAGCTAGGTGAATACAATGCTGCTGACAGTATGTGTATAACCTGAGTGGTTGCTGAGATATTGTAACTTGTTTACAAAATACTGCAAACATAATAGTCACTGTGTTTACTGTGACTTAGAAGATTCAGTTTAAGACCTAGAACCTAAAGAATACTACCACTATAAAAATAATTTGTGCTATGGGGGGGGTTGCCATTTATACTTCTTTCATAACCCCTATGGTTCCAGAGATATGAACATTTGTTTGAAATGTGAAAACACAATTCGATTCTGTCAAATGGCTTAGGCTCCACCCATTGGAAATTACAGTGCAAACTTCCTGAGCTCCATTGAAGTGAATGAGTTAAGGTAGTCTGGCATTGTCACAAAGTAGCACTGATTTTATTTGGTGTGCGAGTAAAGTTTCACAATCACAGGTACTTTGTTATTGAATCTTCTATCATAGATGTTGCCATGCCTGATGTTGGGAGAAACATCTGTGACTGGCCTGCTACAACCTGGCAAAGTCTTCATGCATGTGGCACTTTTATGGCATGGGTAACAAGGCATGTATATTACCCTCACTTCTATAAACCCTGTTGCAAACCTACTCCTTAGTCACAGGATACTATAAACGGATAGGAGATAGCCGACACATCAGCCCAGACTGCATCTGCACTCCCAGCAACAGTGAAATGTCGCTATGTCTTTGCCGTATAATTTAGATTACTTTGGAATCAAAAATATTATCATAGAAAACTGAAAAATATTGGAGGGTTACGAAGAAATTTACAAGTTAGAACACATGCCAAAATTTATTAGTAAAAATATTAGTGATATTAAAAATATGCATGAAAAAGAAAAAAAATCTACTACAAGTTGTAATAACAAGAGAAGTACGTATAAGTGTTGTCATGCCGTCAGTGTAGATATATAAATGAAACTCTGCATGTTTTTTGTGTAAACAATACTTGAACTTATGGACCATTTTTACAGTTTATGTAGTATATTATGCTGCGTAGACAACATGTGAGCCATTTTATATTTCTGATCATATGCAGGCTATTAGGCAATTGAATGTGGTAAATGCATTAGCAGAACATTTGAACAACTGTAAAAACTTCAAGAAATGATTTTTTTCTGTTTTGTGCATGTATCTGATAGTCCCAGAAAAGCAGCTGAGATGATTTTTAGATTTCTCTGAATATTAGTGGCAGATATTATTAAATGCATGTCATGGGTTAGCTCATCACAGTAGTGTAAATTGTAAAAGTTTTAAAGAGTTACAGAAAATTAAGTATCTTATGAGAGCTATAATTTGCATGTGCATTTGTATGCTGAATAGAAGCATTTTTATTTGATGGTGGTTAGGGAGCATGTATATATCAGTGACCTGCTTTAGTTTATTTAAATGTGAACTTATGGTAAAGGCTGATGAAGTCTCTTATGCACCAGAAAGTGTGATTTAAGTTTTAAGTGACATGAAAGCCTAAAATCTATTATTTTTTATTATTCAATTTTCCTGGCTTTCTTGATTTTTGGAATTATTTATGAGCCATTTTGGAGTCTGATGTCTGAAAAGAGGCTTTATTTCTACGAGTAAAGGTGGATCTAAATCATATGATAGAATATCAGACTAATAAAACAGACATTTTTGACAGACATTAGAAAGAATAATTGCAGTTTTAACAAATACAGAAATGGGTAGAATAATGCCTCAAGAACAATGTAATTTTATTACAGACATTCTTGTTTCTGTAGTCACTGAAAATGAATGTATTGATGACCGAGCTCCAGTTCAGCTCAGTTTTGCAGAACATAGCATTTGATTAAGTTCCAGCAAGCGTGGATCAGACGTTACATAGAAACTTGGCAATGATATCAGATAAATGCTGACTGGCCATCCTAGTCTCTCCATTTAACTACCCTCTGGATTAGCCACTGTTCATAGAATATATCTGGACCTAGCATAGATCTTTGATACCTTTTTGCACTGAGGCATTCTAGCCTGACAATATACTAACATCTGAATACTTAAATGCAGGGATGGCCTTTGGTGAACAGGTGCCCTAGGCAAAACGGTTTCACAGCACCCCCACCCAACAGCAGCTTGTGCCCTCATCCTGGTCTATCTGCACCATCCAGATTATTGGAAAAGTGCCCCTGCTTGAATGGTGCCCTAGGCAGCCACCTAGTTGGCCTATACCTAAGGCCGGCTAAATGAGTATTTTATTGGCTTTATAAAAGAAAAAAAAAAGTTACACTATTTGAAAATCTTGATTGCAGTCAAATAGCTCAAGCAGCTCCAGTGACACACTTCAGGGGCATACCTCCCAACTCTCCAGATTTTCACAGAATATCCAGATGTTTGTCTCATATTTTTGGGTGTATTCCTCTTAAAATTTGTGGTTTTCTGGCAAATCACTGAGGACTGAAGTCACAAAAATTACATACACTTGAGTTTCAGACTCAATATAGTCTAAAACAGACATCTTAACACAAATTCTGTTATTCTAGCAACTATTTAAGTTTATAAGAGCAATATTTAAAATCTGTCTATATGTTTAGGCTTTTGTCCCCTCCAATTATTTTAGGCTTTGTCCAGATTTCTTGTGCTAAGAGGTTGAGTGCTATATTTAGGGGATGGTTTTGCAGCCACTGTCTTTTATCAGTTTTATTACTGGTACAAAATCAAGTCCTTATTTTTAGGTAACCATTTATTCTCATGTCTGTAAAACAGAATGTTTAGTCATACTGCATTTAGATTCAATATTCCTCTAGACAATGTAATATATGTCTAAGAATGAAACTCTGAAGATTAGAAAACAATGTCTCTGTAGAGAGTCTTATGTGTTTCTAGACAAAGGTGTAACCTTTGATCATAATGGGTCTATGCAGATTTGAAAATGTTTTGGAGTAATGCACTCAGAAGTGATAAATCTCAAGTGTAATTACATAAATGTGCCAAATATAGGTAATGTACACCAGGTGCTAAGTAAAATCGCAAATTCTGACTCCCTTGATAATGTCATAAAATAAAATTGGGCCTTCTGTACTTGTTTATATTAGCACCTAACTTGGCTATATTGGCTATAAACTAGTATTCGCCAGATAATATATAGTGTGAAAGAGGTACCTTATGAAGGAGATTCTTTACATTATGACTTGTACGTAGCATTCCAAGCACTGTTAAATCCAGTTCTCTTTAGCTCTATAATTCTAAATACCTGCTTCTATCTAAAAAATAAAAAATCTGGTAATCTGCTTCTAAAACACTATATATTAAAGCCAATAAAAATGATTTGTGATGAAAGCTTAACAGACTATCAAATACATGCCAATTCCACATGCTGCTAGATGTGTGTTACTTGACAGAGAGGCTGAGCATGCACAGAAACATGCATGCACCACCTGAATGCAACTATAGCAGGACTTGCAGGTTACTGAGAGGAGATGGGGTTAGGACAATGAACAGAATCCAAAAACAGGCCTGATGCCCTATCACCCAATTCATGATTCCACTGAGGAATGAATGGGCTGGAGGCCGTTACACCAGTGGAAGAATGAATGGGTCAGTTATATACAGGAAAGAGATCCAGTGGGCAAACCTCTGGACCACAAAAAAACACAATGCAGCCATTGTCATCCACCTTCTCTACACCTTGACCAAGTGCATTAAAAACATATATTAGAGCAAACCTCAGTCACTAAGAACGTAAACTGCAACAAACTTTGTTGAAGAAAGTACAGTTGTGTCACACTTACAGCAATTATAGATATTGGAGTAGATTAATGTTGCAGTACTGATTCTTTGATTTTCTTGGAATGCAGGAGCCTGTGACTGACCTAATTTCCAGAGTCTTTACATCATCCATAGCCAAAGGACATCCAAGGACTGACGTCTGGACATCAGGTATAAGAAAGTCATCTGTCAATAACATCTTCAGGTTTTGCTAAGCAGTGTACAACCAGGGTCTGCAGGAGTCTACTCTTTCCCTTGAACCCAGCAAGGGGGAAAGTAAAGGATCAGCAGATAGAGGGGTTGGAGGGTAGAAGCTTGTATTGTAGCACTGATCTTCTCAAACATCCACAATTATGGCAATTGTGACACAGCTGTACTATGTTCTTCGTAGTAAGTGTTGCAATACTAATTCTTGGGAGGACACCCAAAGCTAGTGGAAGGGTGGTAGGAGAAGCTGTTGTCCCTTAGGAAACAAGGTTTTGCAGAATGGCTGTAGCAAACCCTGCTCTAGCTCTTGAGGCAATGCCTAAATGCTAGTGTTTTGTAAAGGTATGAACTGAGCTCCAGGTCACATCTACTAGGATGGCCTATGTAGCTGCTATGTGTCTGATGGAATGGGCTTTGACATTAAAAGAAAAAGGTTATCCATGGTGAGTGTAACAGACCCTAATGCAACTGACTATCCATTTGGAAATGTTTTTTTTTTTTATTATTTATTTAACATTTGTTTACTGGGAAAGTCCAACTTGGAATGAGACAATTTTCGGCTGATGCCTGAGGAGAAATGCTCCAGATGCATGTCTTTATAATGTGGAAAGAAACTGGGGCAACCAGAGGAAACCCACACAAATGCAGGGAGGACATACAGACTCCAGACAGAAGGTATGCCAGCCGAGAATCAAACTGGAGAATCTCTTGCTGGGAGGTGACAATGCAAACTGCTGCACCAATGTGCAGGCTTGCCCTCTTTCAACAGTTGTTCTGCTCCTTGGGAGTTTTGTTCTGTCTAAGTAGCACCTAATTTGTCTGTGTACATCCTACAAATGAAGGATTTGCTCTGTTTTGTTCTGAGGATTTGGACAGAAAACTAGCAGGTGGATAGCCTGGTTTAGAGAATGTTGTGATACCACCTTAAGCTTGAAAGATGAATTAGCTCTAAAGTTTACCCTATCCTTGTTTAGACTGTGAAAGGTTTTTGCATATAAGAGCTTTTAGCTCAGATACCCTCCTCATGGAACTGATTGCAATTAGTAAGATGGGCTTCTAAGTGAGCATCTTTAATGGGGAAGATGCTGTTAGATCAAAGACAAGCAGAGTGAGTTTTGTAGCATGTAACTGAGATCTCGGGTAGGAAATAGGCTCCTTCTGGATGTTCTCAAGTGAATGATCTCTTTTAGTAATGGCTTCAGCTGGGAGTGGCAGTAAATTGGAGGGGAATGGGGTCAAGTAAGCTGATATGGCAGAAGCATGGACCTTGATGACAGAATAAGAAAAGCACTTCCTGAATATATTCAAAAAGAACTGCAGGATTGAATGCATGTCTGCCTGAGGAGGGATGGTGTCTTTGCTGTGGCATCAAGTGGAGAATCTCTTCCATTTTGCTAGGTATGATTTTCTGGTGGTGGGTTTCCTTGCCTCCGTAAGGATGGTTAGCACCTCAGGGGGTCTGTTGATACTTTTTGGGGTTAAAACCTAATCCTCCAGGCTATCAGTTTGCGTGTGGCCATGTGAAGATGGACCTGGCTGAGGAGGTCTGTCTCCTGCAGGAGAGTGTGGAATCTTTATTTGATAAGGTCAAAGGGAGGGAAAATCAGTGTTGTCTTGGCCAGAATAGGACAATGAGAATCATGCTTAGTTTGTCTGTCGTGAGCTTTATCCATAACATGGGAATCATGGGTAAGGATGGAAAGGCATGCAGAAACAGGTTGGTCCATTTGTCTATTTTCCATGTCCCTGCTTGCTTGATTCTGGACCAGAACCTCTGAAGTTGTCTGTTTTGGAGGGAGACAAGAAGATCTATTTAGGTAACTCCCCACTGTAAGATTGCGTCCCACTTCAGCATCCATTCACTGGAATTCAGAAGATCCCTGCTTAAAGAACCTGCCAGGGTTTTGTTCTGTCCCAGAATATAGGATGCTGTAAGAGTCAGCTTCATGTCTTGTGCTACAGCCAAATCTTCATAGCAAGACTGTACAAGGGGTAGGATAGGGTGCCCTTTTGTTTATGTGTCACATGACTATGGTGTTGTCTGTCCATATTTGTAAAACTTCTGGTGTTAGACTCTGTTGAAAGGCTTTTGTGGCTAGGTAGACAGTTAACAACTCTTTCTGGTTGATATGTAGCTTCATATGATCTGTGTTCCAGATGCCCTGCACCTTCATGGTCCCCATGTGTGCCCTGCACCCACACTAGGCTATGTCTTTCCTGTCTGTAGTGATAACCTTGTCTGCCTTTACAGAGAAAAGTTTGCACCTGGATTCTGTAAAACAGTATTTTCTTACCACGGCATCTTCTTTTTTTCAGTGTGGTAGGAGAGGCAGGAGTGTTTCCGTGGGCTGGGAATGCTGTTCTCATTGTTTTTTTTAGGAAGCATTGTTGCTTTCTCATGTTTAGATTTACTTGAAGCCTCTTGAGTATGCACAAAGCCTTGTATCCCAATATTCTGAAACTCTCTGGCTGAGATTTTTAGTTTGACAACAAACAGATCATGTAATTTGTTTGAAAATATATTTTCTTCTCTGGAAGGAAAGACATTTTTGCTGTACAGTCTATGAGGGCTCTGAGAAAAAAAATACTTGTCTGTAGAAGAGTTTGCGACTTGCAGAGGTTTACTGTGAGACTCACCTTCTGGCAGAAGTCCATTGTAAACTGTAAAGTGTTTAGAGTCTGTTCTGTAGATTTTCCCCTGGATAAGACAATCATTCAGGTAAGAATAAATGTAAACTCCTAGGGTTCTGCAGTTGGTCATCAGTGGAGATAAACATTGGGTGAAAAGCCTTAGATCAGTAGAAAGACCAATTAGTAAAGGATAGAATTGGTAGTGCAAGCCTGCTGCTACAAAACACAGAAGGGGGAATCTAATAAAGCCTACATGGACTTATTTTCAATGTAGGCATAGTGGCACACTGCTTACATGAAAGTAAGCAGATGTGAGATCCAGTAAAGGGAGCTGAGTGGTGTGCATGAGATTGTGAACATGGAGGTGTCCGTGGCACACAAATCACCTCATAAGCAGGTGAAATGCATGCAAATGAAGCAGGTAGAGTGATCCAGCAAGCATATAGGTAGTCGTGCAGACTGTGTTGGTGTCTGTAATGTACACAGAAAACTTCCATGTATGGGAAGTTACAATTACACCAGGGGCTGTAAAAGTGGAGCTACAGTGGCAGAAATAATATAGATGACACATATATGTGCAAAAGTAAGCACTGTGTGTCCAAAACAGTTTGGAAAATAATCAATTTTTTTTTAATACCCTAGGTTTGTTTGTGCATTTTGCCACAGTGAGCAAACATGCCGTTATGAAAAAAAAAAAATATTGTAGAAAAACAGAATTTGTGAGTATGTAAGAGTAATGCATTACAGGGCTCTGTGTGGGTTATGTACAATGTAGGACAGCTGTGGTTGCTAACAAGGCAGGTCCTGAATATGTGTAGTTCCCAGGTACTGTGCATGGATCTGTATGCAAATAAGCTGAGGTTACTGAATAGAAGAAATGGAAATCTGCGTCCACAAATTCCTTCTGTGTAGGCACAGAACCATGTTGGTGTCCAACGAAGAGGTAGCTGACATCCAAAGAGGGTGTGTCCACAAACATTTAAGCTCATTGGAGCTCAGTAGCACCTGTTTGCCTAGTATGCCACTCTGCTCAGCAGGGGGAGGTGCCTGGTGAATACTAAGCTTTGTTTACCTCTGGGGTGCGTGTTTCAGTAGGTCTGAGCATGTTTGAGCATGTTTGTGTGGCATGCAGCCATGATAAGCATGCCTTCCATGGGGGCATGTCTGCTCACTGCTAAGATTTGTTTACCTCTGTGGCGTGGGTTTATGTGGCACTCTGCAGTGCTCAGAAAGGAAGGCTGCCAAAAAAAAAGAAAAAAAAAACTGGCTGAGAAAGCCAGTGATGTGTTAATTACTAATGAGACCTGTTACACTTAAACTAGGGCCATTAAACTAATTAATGATGTACTTTGCAGGTGGAATGCATCATAGCTGGCCAATCACACAGAGTACACCTACAGCAGAGCACTATAAAGTATGCATACACCCTACAATCACATTTTCCCCAAACTCTGCACCACTGGAGTACAGACATGGGAATTTTAACCTCAAGAATGCTAGGGGCTGCAGCAGGTCTGCTAAATATGTATGTGCTAGATGCTGAGGTCAATGCAGCTGCTGCTGATGCTGACCATAGGCCTAGACTGAAAAGGAGAAGAGTATTCAGGCCCAGGGTAACCGACCAGGGGCTACATGAGTTGAAGACTGTAGAGCACTACAAGATGGCCAGGGACATACTACAACATCTCAGTGACCTCTGCCACCCTCAACTCAGACCCAACAGACCCAGAGCTAACAGAGGTGAACCCATCCCAGTGGATACAAAGGTATATGTAGTCCTTAGGATACCAGCTACAGGTACTTTCCAAAGACCAACTGGGGATATGATGGGGGTCTCACAGACATCTGCTTCCAGGGTACTTCACCAGTTCCTAGATACCATGCTACCACATTCCAATGAGTACATTTATCTTCTCCACACCCCTGAGGAGAGGGCCAGCAGTATGCAACTCTTTTACCATGATGTAGCACACTACCCTGAGGTACTGTTTGCCATAGATTGCATTCATGTACACATCAAGGCACCACCTGGTGAAGAGGGTAGGATCTACGTCAACCACAAGGAGTATCACTCCATCAACTGCCAGGTCATGTGCAATACCCAGGGCATTATCATGAATGTTTGTGCTGGCAGCCCTGGTAGTTATGATGACTCCTATATCTGGCACGCATCACAGCTGTACCAGATTTTTGCTGGGGGAGGGGGCATACCACACTGCCATCTACTTGGGGATGCTGGCTATGCACTGGAACCATGGATGATGACACCCATTAGAAATGCACACACACCCACTGACGAACACTATAATGAGGCATACACACAAACCAGGAACATATAGAACATGTGCTTGGGCTGTTGAAGTCATGATCCTGGTGCCTCGATATATCTGGTGGAGCCTTGCAGTACTCTCCAGGCACATATGCACAGATGTTTACCATATGTGCCATGCTACACAAAATGATCCCAAGGAAACAGCTGCAGCATGATCAGTAAAGGGAAGGGATACACAACCCACCACCAGTACCTAGTCACCATAGCTGCACCCACAGGGGGACTCAGAGGAGGAACCACCTGAGGCTGTCCCTGTAGGCAGACATAGGTGTGCCTAATATGCCCTGGCCTTGGCCAAGAGGCAACACATAGTATATGTACTGACAACCTAGGGCCCTAGGAACTGACACCGTACTCTGACTCGCATACATATCAGTAAAGATGATGCCAACCAGGCCACACAACCTGTACCTCACAATGTGCTGGTTGTGGACTGCCTGCATCAGACAGATGCAGCCCTAAATTACAGGTCTATCAAATACTGCATTCGCAAGGTAAGCCACTCTTCTGTACACCACTTGTAAGGGGTACTATAATATGGTAGCATATGTATGGACCTGCCGCATGTATGCAAGAGAATATAGTGGGTTATATAAGTGTGCTACTGGGCTACTCACAGAGATCTATACTGGGATACTGGTCTACTTGTACAGATCTAACAGGCACTTGGGACAACAGGTACTCTGTTCACTAGTATGTGTCCCATATTAGCCTCTAGGCCACATGGCTGGAAATTCCACAACAGTAAATTAGGAAGATGCCAAACAGTGGGGTCACAGGGCACTCATATGACTGTCTATGCCAGCAGAGCATAGGCTGGTCATCCCCCACCCCAAACACATCAGTGTTACCATACAACAGCTGTAACAGTAAGTCTGCAATGATAGTGTGAGAGAGGAAACCTGTCTGCCTGGTGGCCGGTGTGGCTAGTGAGCCAGGGACTGTAGCATGTGTGATGGTTCAAATCTGGCAGCATCCAACATCTTTTGCATGCGGGGTACACATATGGTGGTAGTCCCACAGACTGTCAGGACCCCTCAATCTGTTACTGTGAGAAATCTGGACAAAGACAGTGACCGAAGGCACAAAGGGCCATACCTACAGACAGACATTATACATGCTGTGAGTAACCTAGCAGGTTGCTAGTATAACAGCAGGCTGCAATAGGTCAGATTACCTGCAGGATGTAAAGGCCATCAGTTAAATGTGTTAGTAGGTACAACAAGTCAGCAACCAATGCACAGTATAGCACCGGGACACCACAAATTTATGTGGAATACAGCAGAGATATGGGGTGAAATGCTGGATAGTCTGGAAAAACATGTACAGGGAGAGGTATGCATACTGTCACCTTGTATGTGGTGTTTCACTATGTACTCCAGTCATACCATATATGTCAACTGCTGACAGCAGGAAATCTGTGGAAATACAGTGAATAAAAATGGGACCAAGAACCACAACCTGGCACATGTTTTAAATAATTGTTCCTACAGGCATAGAATGTGGATAGAATAGCAGGTCCTGCATTTTCATGACTCACCTGCTGTGCATGGTGTCTGAAACTCAAATATCTGTCAGTACTAATTTACTTCCATCTTGACTGATTTGCCACTAATTTGCCAGAAAACAACAATGTTATGTGAAATGGGCCAAACATATGCAGCAGGAGTCTGGACAGTCTGTGACTCTCTCTACAGCTCTGAAGTTTGAGTCACATTTTAAGGTCAGCAAACAGCCAGATAATGCCTTGGACAATATCAGGCAACTGCAGTACTGTGGTAAGTGGTGCAGCAGCCAATGGCCCGCAGCACACAATAATCCCAGACTGGTGTACAGGTAGCTTTGGCCTGGAGTCACCTTCTAAGTATTGGCAATCACATTGGGCATGGTCCTACACTTAGCTAACTTGAGCCTAAGTCTGTTGCCTCTACCGCCCAAAGACCTGTTATGTGGAAATATGTCTGTATATATATACAGCTACATATACATATCTGTCTCTCCCTATCTCCCTCATGCTTGAGTACTGTTTATATCACTATGTGGCACATATATATGTGATAAGATGTATATATAGCTGTATAAAGTACAATGATACATAGACTCCCCACATACTTCTGCAGAACACATTTACATTACTGACACACGCAACTACATTTAAGGAGACAACCCTGTGTTATGCCAATGAAATAGATATGGGCAAGGATGTATAAATGTCCCCACATACCCCAAAATGCTGGGGTTATCTGTACATACACATCACAACAGCTGTTCCATGGCACCAGACCAAGGCCACAGTGGTACATATTACACACATCCACAAACCCCAGATCTTGCGGGCTGTCACTCTGCAGACAGACATAGGTACGCAGGTGTTGCAATGTACTGTAATGGGTGCAATGCAGTCCTTGGAGAGGCCATATTGTCCCTGGCCACATGTCTGCCTATTAAACTATTAAAGAGTGGTAAGTGTACACACATAGCAGGGATATTACCAGCTACAAGAATAACAGCTGCACCAGAACTTGAACAGAAATCTGTAGTTTACTTGAAATTATCTTGGAAAATAATATTTTTGTGTTTGACAATGAATTTTACCTTCAGAAAGCTGGTGTAGCAATGGGCACTGCCTGTGCAAACAGCTACGCCAACTTAGTCCTAGCCTGCTGGGAGCAACAATTTCTTTTCTCTAATGTTAATCCTCATTTTTAACAGATTCTGTGGTATGTAAGATTTGTGGATGATATATTTTTGCTATGGAAAGGCCATGCAGGTGAGATAGAATATTTTGTCCACTATCTACACACTACCACTGACTTTTTGAAATGTACTTATCAGTATTCTTCTAGTGAAATTGACTTCTTGGATGTTAAAGTCATCATATCAGAGTTGAATGATGTTAGTAGCAGCTTATATAAAAAACCTACTAGAAAGAATGCCCTACTGCATAAATCAAGCATGCATCCAAGACATATCCCTAAGAATGTGCTGAAGGAACAAGTATACAGGGTTTTACGGTTACATAACAAAGATGATGCACACAAGGCTCTTGAAGTTCTGGCTCAAGAATTTTTAGAGAGAGGTTACTCTAAACAGGAAATTGATGCAACTATAAGACAGGCATGGACACACAGAAATGATAGGTGCAAACCGTACTTCAATAACCCCTATCATAATGATGGCAGTAGGAGTAGACCAACCAATAATACGTTTGGAGTAGTGTTTCAATATTCAAGTGATATTAATGAATTTACTTCCATTATTAAGAAAAATTGGCATATTTTAAAGGAAGTACCTGGGCTATTGGACAAAACAGGTAACAATCCTACTTTTTCTTTATAAAATAATAGGTCCTTGAAACAATATTTATGCAATAAGATGGATATGAGTAAATGTATTGGCCCAGCTTGGATAGGCATTTTTCCATGTAGAAGATGTTCTGCTTGCAAACATTTATATACCCATAGAACTTTTACTCATCCTACAAGAAACTTTACTATTACTAGTTCTAGTTATGCTGATTGTCGAACTACAAACATTGTCTATTTCTCTTTTTGTCAGAAATGCTATGCATTTTATATAGGCAAGACTAATAGGATGCTCAAGGATAGGATACTTGAACATATTCGAGACATTAATAATTACAAAGAAACCAATGCCTTAGCTAAGCATATCAAAGAGACAGATTGCACACAAAGCTTCAAGTTCCTTGTGCTTGAAGTGGTTCACATAGGGATAAGAGGAGGTGATATAGAGAATCTGACTGAAAATATTGAACAGAAATGGATTCTCTCACTCCATGCAGAGAGACACCCCGGTTTGAATGATGTGGCATCCTTAAAACCTTTCCTTAAGTCTCGTCAACTTAAACACTGAAATCGTTAGCTTTTTATAGTATGCTTATTCCATTTACTTATTTTTGACAGATTTGTATATCCTTTTTTATATAATGAAGTTTATATATATATATATATATATATATATATATATATATATATAAATATTTATATACATAGAGAGATAGATAGATATTTTTATCTGTACATTTCCACACTTTTTCTACACTTTTTTACTTCATCTTTGGTGTGTAATTTCTGGTGCAGCTGTTATTCTTTATCGTTTTTAGTTTCTGCACCACTCTGCACCCTTAGGCCATTCCTTTTTGTATTTATATTACCAGGTATCCAACCCCTAGGACACTAAATACAATAACAGTACCAAGCAGTACCACTCTGCAGGCCACACTTGCTGTCTAACACAAGGCCACTTTCCTTGCTCCACAAGTAGGAGTTCTAATCTCAAATCCTCCAACTGCGCATGTGTGTGTGTGTGTGTGTGTGTGTGTGTGTGTGTGTGTGTGTGTGTGTGTGTGTTTGTGTGTGTGTGTAAATATATCCCCATGAAGCACATCAGACAAGCCCCTATGGGCTATCTCTATGCAATAGTTATGCATTTTATGCCCACTGACTAAATGCTGTCCTCAACACTGGCCTCTGTTACAAGGCTCACTGATGTCATCCACCTTAAGAGCACCAGCTGCCAGTGTATAATCAGATAAACAGCATAGCATATGCTATTAGTACTGTGAGCCAACATCGGCCTTCGTTACAAGGCTCATTGATGTCATCCACCTTAAAAGCACCAGTTGACAGTGTATAATCAGATAAACAGTGTGGCGCATGCTATTAGTACTGTGAGCTATAATATGTAATACTAGAGAGATAGGGGTTCTAATCTCACACCATCCAATGTGTGTGTGTGTGTGTGTGTGTGTGTGTGTGTGTGTGTGTGTGTGTGTGTGTGTGTGTGTGTGAGTATGTCCTCTGACAGCACTAGAGACTTGCCCATGTGGCCTACCCCTGTGCATTGGTTATGTATTTTATGGCCCTGTGACTAGATGCTGGCCCTAAATTGCCCTCCTCTACATAAGCATAATTGCTGTCTACCAAAATCTACAGCTGTATGTGCAAACTACCCAGGTGACATGTATCAAGGGTAGTAGACTGTGTCACAGGGTATGAAAGCATGATGACACTGACTGTCCCCATTGTCCTTGACACAATGTTCTACACAAATGCACCTAGGGAGCCATGTACATATACTGGCATACCTTGCTGACATCATATCTCTAATGTGCTGTCTTGCCATAATGTGCTGCTGTATTTCCTCCATGTGTTCATAGTTGCACCTCTCAGACTCCTGGGACAAAAACATATACAGCTCCGTGATACACCTGTCATTCTGTAACACTACTGCCAGTGCACCATCAGGCAATAAAGATACACAGCATTTGATGTGTAGTCCTAACACATGCCAGCATACAGTACCTGTCATGGCCCACAACAACTGCCATGGCATAACACTATTGCACTACACAAACACATGTAAAGTTATATAGTCACCCTATGCATCTGACAGATATATGCAGGTTCCCACATCGATGGCATGGATGGCAGGGATGCTGCACAGGTATCGTCACATGAACAGGGTGTCAGTGTGCCTGAGGCCTAGGCTGTGCCAAATAGTTGACAGCATGTGTGTGAGTCAGGAAGGGGTGCTGGTGACATGGGCCATGGAGAGGTGCTGTGTCTGTCTGTAGGTGACCTGCATGTGACAGTGGTGTTAGAGTGTGTGCTTGTACACAGTCAAGCTCAGTGCTAGCCCTACATGTGATTATGATGGACAGCTGTGGACTGTACATGGTACAGTGGACAGTTCACCATCTCCAGTCATAAACATGGGAACTGGCTTCTCCATGAGTAGCATGGGCAGCACCATGCTCAAGGTCAGATGCGGTGCTAGTACCTGATGGTGACTGGTGTCTGCTGGGCCTGTGTCACCCACAGGGTCACCCAGGACCATGTGCCCATAGCCTACCATCTCATGGTGTGGACAGTACACCTCCCTCTGTAGCACTGGAAGTGCTGCCACTACAGGAACATGAGTGTAAATGGCCATGTAGACTACCAGCAGATGGTGTTGCTGGCTTAACATTCATAGGGAATATCTGATATGGCAAAACAACAGAATCACACTTACCAGGTATAGGACCACATACTCCGGCCACACCTGATGTATCTGTGATAAGGTGCAGGAGAGGTATTGTCAGCAACACCAAATTTTCAGTGTTACCAGGTAATATGTACATATATCCACATGTACAGTAGTTAATGTGTTACTGGCTATATTGCTTGCATTCTGAGTATGTGTGCACAACTGTGATAAAAAGCCAACCCCACCCTCTCCAATGCAGATAGACATGACACCCATGGTCTGTAGAGCCTGTCACAATGACTGCAAATGTATTATATTGGTGAACACAGTTGGCTTACCTGGTCACTCCTCTGATGTGGACTCTGTTGCACCCACCTCCAGGATGTATAGCGTAATGGCTGGTTGGGAGCTGTGGGTTCATCCTAGGTTCACCAAGAATTCTACTGTGGCTAAGAGTGGTTGTTCTGTTGCAGGGCCTCCACCAGTAGCAGCATGATCCCTGGCAACAGCAGCTGCCCTTTGACATGCATCATTGACCATGTCTGTGACCCAGTGTTGAACCTGCTCATAGATCCTATACTGTTGGCCAATATCATTAATAGTCCTCCCAAGGTTGGCCCACAATGCTGCCCACCGTTCATGATTGTGGTGACCTCTTGACAGCAGGATGTGATGGTTGAGTCTGAGGGCATCCAGTATAGTGTCATTTTCTGCAGATGAAAATGGAGGATGTCTCTGTCAGTACATTGTTCCTGCAAGACAACAAAAGGGGAACACATTACAGGACCAGATATGTGGTTGTCCACCTTGTACATACCCTACACACCCATAATAGCCTGCACTATCCACTGCTCCCTCACACGTCATATCCCACAGTTTGGCAACGCACTACATGTATTGCTGTCACCCAGATAGTAGCAATACTGGGTAATGTCCCTGTGTGCTGGGGCAGATTCTGCTGTATGTCTCTACAGTCATCAGTGCATTGTACTGTGGTGTGTCCTCTATGGGCAAATCCCTACTAATATGTGACATGCCCACTGTTGGACAAATAGCAGTATGCTATTTCAATAACTATATGGGGACAGTCCAGCCACACTGGTGTGCCACAGTGACAGACACCAATGCAAACTTGCTGTCGTATATGTTTTCTGTTGGCATCAGACATATCAACTACGCAGATATTTGCAGAATGTGACTATGTTTGCCTCATAGCTGTGGTCCATCTTGCACAAACTTGTGCATGTCTGACAAATGGTTGTCCACTGATTGATGGTTGCTGTCAGAAAACTGACATAGAATCTGTCATCCATCAGACCCCTCAGACAACACTTATGCTAAAGTAATATCTGTTACTCTAATCACCTTCTTACTTTGTATGGTCAATATGTATAGTCTGTCACTGGGTTTGGGCCTTTGTCCCCCATTAAATATGTATTTGTCCTGGTTTCTTACTGTAGGAAGTTGAGAGGTATGTTAGGCATAACTATCAACCAGACATGGATGCATGTCCACGAAACAGGGACTTAGCCAGAGTACATCATGGTCATTCAGGGACACTTGTACAATGTTAGTATTATTTATGTGTGACATCGACAGACAGAGAGGAGGTGAATTACAGTCCATAGGTTGATGTTACAGGAGTGTACAACCCTAGTTAGTGTCACTATGTCTTAGGTGTAATCCACTATCTTTACTATAACAGCCGACCGTTGTAGGAAGGATGGACAGGGACAGAGCAGAGATGTGAGTCAAAGCAGGAACAATTGAGAGGCATGCTTGTAGGTGATGGACAGCAGAGTATCATTGACATCAGTATCCTCAATCTATTACAAGCCTACTGTTTTAATCCATACTATGCATATCTCCATCTTCCCATCTGCATCCCTTTTTATGGGGAAATGTGGTACATACCTGGTAGAGTGATGCATTCATTTTATTGAAGGGTTCCTCTGCAAATGTTTTGCACATATGCTGTCTCTCTGAGTAAAACCTCATACAGACCTGTTCCCCATAAGTAGTTGCTTGCCTTTTGTAGGTAATGCTCATTAACAGGTAATTGCCTGTGCACCAGTATGTGGCTCAGACTTGCAAACTGCATCCAAAACAGCTCAATTGTACTATCATTAGCCAATGACATGGCACCACAGAGGAATATATAAGGCCTTCATGTAGGCCTTGGCCCCTTTCTTAGTTTTTGAGATGGACATTTCTGGGGTGTGGTGACTACAGCATCAAAGAGGGAAAGTACAAACACTGACCACTGTAGAAATGCATGAAGTATGTCCACAGTTTTGACTCATATGTTTGCTCAGTGTCCCATGACAGTGTGGTTATCTGGCAGGTTACTGCCAAACATTGAGGGTTGAGGTCAGAAGGGAAGAGAGACATATGAATGTCACACTTCATAACCATCAGAATATGCATGGTAATGCAGTAGTTGCTGTGCTGTCCAATTACTATCTTTGTAGGGACACACTGTGAAACATGTACCTATCTCTGGGCCTTTGCCCTCCCACCTTTAAGTATGGTTGTGTCTGGATCCCTTGGTATAGGGGGTTGAGAGGTAAGGTTTGTCTGTAGCAGCTACCTTAAGATACAGTCATGTATGCTCCAGGCTGCAGCTGCTGCTGCAACCTAGGTCTCAATGGGGGGAGTGTGAATACTTTGGAGGCCTGGAAGCTGTATGCATAACTGTGGCAGCTGTCAACCCTGTCAGTACAGGAAAGCCAGGGTAAGGGTACCCATTAGAGTCCAATCGAGGCATGTGGTTAAAGTATATCTGTTATGCATCAGTGCTAATAGCAGAGTAGTAGGTGAGATATACTTAGGCTATCCAAATATGTGCAGTGTGTCCCTATCTGCAGGTCTGTGACTTGCTAAACTGGGTAGCTGATAATTCAGTAGCAATAACCTATGGGGATTAAAATTGCATGAGTCAGTCATTACTTGCTCTGTTCACAAGAACGTAATTGAAGTGCAACACACTGGATTCAAACACACGACTGTGTGTGGTAAAATGTTCTGTATGCTAGGCATTTAACAGACTGAGGTACTGAGTCAGTGCTGCAGCAGGTGCATTTGCCAGATATACGTGCATACATGCAGCTGTGACACACATTTTCTGCATTCATTGGTATGTGCATGGCTTTCACAGGCAGTTGTTCTGCAGCAGGGTCCCAGTTGAACATATGTACTGTGCCACTAGTGCATTAGCAGGTGTGTTTAAAGATTTTGCAGACAAAAGGGAACATTTACCTGTTATCCCAGGCCTAACATACTGCCACTATTATTTATTTGGCTGTCTACTGGTGTATTTTTGCATCAGAGTCCTAGGTACACTCCCATTTCTCCCATCTGCTTCAACTGCAGTCTGTCAGTGGCAATCAGTATGTTTTCCTGAAAACAAAACACCTGCTTTAATTAAGATCTGTGTGGTCTAGTGTGTTTATGCAGTTGAGAGGGACCCAGGTTTGAATCATGGCAGGGGAGATTATTTTATATATATATATGTCTAACACTGTGAGAAACAAATAGGATCATTAAGGCAGTTTAAAGCTCATTTAAGCAGATTTGTGTAGTTTTGTGTGATGAGCTGCATCACAGCACTCTAATTAGCTCCAAACAAAACCTATGCTAAAAATTAAAAAGAAAAGAACAAGGGGGTGATAGGACAGTGGTGAAATGGGGGCAAGCAGGGGGAGAAGCATAGTGAAAGGCAGGTAGGGTGTGCAGGATGGGTGCAGGGAAGGACCATAGATTTCCATTTCTTCTACAGCAATAGCTGTGCATTCTGACAGGTTTTGAGGATGAGTTTTTTTTTTTTTTGCGGGGGGGGGGGGGGCCATCCGCAAGAATAAACTTCTTTATAAAGAAGCAGTGTATATATTAAAGTTTGATACTTTGTTTTCAAAGGGTATGGATGTTGATTTTAATTGGCATGTATTACTTTAAATACTTTTTAAGTGTTTCATGTTATTAACGGATGACTTTATTGTTTAATTGCCTATTTAGCAGTGTATATAAACCAAGTGTGTGATGTGAAGTAACTGTGTACTCCAAGAAGGCAGTGTATGCCGAGACATCATTCATTGGGTTCCTGGTCTTTGTTCTTCGTTGTATTTGCTGCAGATTTTAAGGATGAATTTGGACTCTCAAACCCCAAATAGAGGGGTGAGGTCAACATAAATCTGTTGTCAGGCCAATTGGACCAGATTAGTTGTGTCCAGTGGACACGTGTGAAATAGAGAGCTATGTATGGGGTGATATATATATATATATATATATATATATATATATATATATATATATATATATATTTTTTTTTTTTTTTGTGAGACAAGTGCCCATTTTTTTTTTTAATAAGGAGAGAGTGGAATGTTGGGGAAGGGATATAGGTACATGTGGGGAGGTAAATTGGGTAGGAAAGGATGCAATTGCAGACAGACAAGACAGACAAGACAGTGGACAGGGGCAGTGTGTGACACATGAGGGAGTAAACACCCTGGGATGGTGTTGTGGAATCCAAGGAGCATGTGCCTCCAGATGGCAGCTGCATGACTGAGGTCCCCACCCATGGGCATTTCACACAGCTCCTTTACTGCCCCTCAGGTGGCTGTGCTGGAGGCTGGGTGCTAGAACCAGCAGGCTCCACCAGGTTGTTGAGTCTGCCCTGAGCCGGTGCAGGCATCGTTCATAACTACTATGAAGAATCCTGTGTACCATGGCTGGTAGTCAATCCTGGGTGACTACCAGCCCTCTGCCACAGCTTGCAGGGAGGGACAGGCCCTGTCCCCTGAGACAGTTCCAACCAAAGGTGGTACAGGGCCAGCAGAGGGGACACCACCGGCTTGGGTCCCAGACATGCTGGTACCCGTTGCCACAGCCGGATGAAGTAGGGTAGGCAGACCAACAGAAACTGGCTTACCCTGATGTGCTGTGATTACAGAGATGAAGCAATACATGTAGGTTAGCTATGAGCAAAACCATTGTTAGTAATAACAGCATGCCAGAACATTGGAAATAATCCCATTACATTTCAATGCATATTATGTGAAACACGACAAGGAATATCAGAACAGGCAGTATATTAACAGTATGTCAGTAACAGTTATGACATATGGCCAAAAGAATAGGTAATTCAACAAGATTTGTTAATATGAAACCATTGTGATACATAATAATAAAACGCATGCCCCAAAATAAAGTTCATGGAACAACGTATGTTAATTGTAAACCATAACCAATATATAACAATAATAAATATTTGAAAATAAGGGGTGGGGAGAGAGAGAGAAATACAGTGTATTAATACTATTCTGGGCTATATAGTTGATAACAGTACTTCTATCTACTCTACAGGTCTGTCCTTTCTTTATGTGTAGAAGTGCCCTATAGCTGCTGTAGCACGTACATACCTCTCAAGCTATCTGCATGGGACAGTATGGGCCAAACAGAAACAACTGCGGGTGAACAACTACACAGAACACTTGCACATCAGGTGTACCTATATTACTACCATGGTGTACTGTGGGCTGATGTACTGTTACTTTGCTATTTACATAATCATGTCAATGATACATCTGTGAAAGAGGGATTACACAATTGTAATTACATTCCATTTGTAATTACATTCCGTGACAGCGTGATATTGAGAGACATGAATGTTTACAGTACAGACAGTTAACAACTATCATGCCTTGCTTGGCAAGCATGGGGATAGAACCCAATAGCAGTGACAGCAGTAGACATCTGCATCACATGTATTAATTGATTCCAACTACCTTTAACACACACTCCAGGCATGCAATTTATTTATTTTCTTTTCTTTTAATATTATTACACTTATTTCCTGTTTTTTATACTGTATTTTCACATTCCTGGTAATGACTGTAACAGTCTGTGAGATGTAAACTCACAATAATGTACCCATAATATGGTCTACCTCACCTATTTACCTATAGTTCCTGTGGAGATAATATCTGTAAGCATTACGTGACTGATACTGTAATATTTAGATCTACATAGCACTGGATTTGAGCCCTAGTCTGTGTATGGCAAAAATGTATTTCATACACATCATTTAGGAAACTGAACTACTGAGTCACTGCTGATTACTGACTGACTGATATTTGACTAGAGCTTACCAGGCACCAGAATATGATCTGCTAATAATGATACAGTTTTATACTTGACTGCAGTGCCAGTTGAACACACATGCTTTGGCTGTCAAGCATGACAGAGATACTAGCTAAAGAATATATGACTATATATAGTTCAGGTGTAGACATTACATTGTTAGTGTGTTGAAATAGCTGTGAAGTCAGCAACCAATATCCTATTGTGGGTTAGTACACTGTCATACTTGACTGCAGCAGCATACCTCAGTCTTGTGGCTTGTAGCTGACATGCAGTGGTGAAAACAAGACAATTCCTGCTGTACACGTTTACCTTGGTGTTATTGCTATTGCTCCATGTGTCATTGCAGACCAGTTGTCATAGGTGATTTATTACAAAACAACTCTGAACCTATGTTTATTGCACAGCAGACTTTATTACACATACTTCATGCAGGCACTGTTGCTATTTTGTGATTTTATTAGACATATTCATGCAGGTACAGATGCTATTTTGTGTTTCATTGCAGATCAAGTTTAACACTTGCTTTCTTGAAAAACAGCCCTACAACCACTGTCATTACACAACAGACTTAATTAAAGAAACTTTCAGTCAGTTACTGACATACTTTCATGTTTTTATTGCACAACAGTTGTCATTATGCAGGTGATTGCAACACAGCTGTAATTCCACAGTTATTGCACTACTAACTTTTATTGCATATCATAGTTTATTACAGTTAATGCTTTACTTTTCCTGCTTATGCAACTACAGTTGGCAGTCTGCACATCTTGCAGGACAGGAGTAAGTCGATATTCACTGCAATACAATCCTTACTGTGTATACCTAATCACAGTTAATGCTTTACTCTTTCTTGCTTATTTGACTATAGATAGCAAAATACATCTGTACTCACCACACTCATGGTGCAACCTGGCCAAGCATCCAGCATGCACCTCGATGTTGCAAGCCCTCACCCCTGCAGCTGTTGGGAGAGTAGCACACCATTATGTATACCAGTTTAGCACACATTCAAGTTTAGATATTGGTGAAACACAGGTAATGTTATTTACATACATGTTGGACATTCCCAGCCCAGACTTCTTGTACCCAAGTGTCTAAGAGAGCCCCCTTCTATCTTTTCAGGTCATCATGGTGATGACGACACTGCTCACCTGTGCGGGGGAAACCAGTTGTACTGGTGTGGTCCTTTCCCAGCTGGTTCCAGGCCTTCATTTTGTACTACCTGGTAATTTCCCTGCATCAGCTGACCCTCGTGTTTTTTTACAAGGAGTCCGACCATGACCCTGGACTCCTGAATGCCCTATTACTGCACCTGAAAGCACAAACCCTCTCCAACACCTGCCATTGTACCCTTCAGATTCAGAAATCCAGTGGATTATGCTGTATTCCCACTGAGTGGGCTTCATATAGCTGATTTTCCCACCCTGACACACCATTGGGCAATATTTAAAAATACAGTGCATTGCTTAGCACTGTGCAAACCAGCAAAGCTCAGCTGAGGATTGCAAAAACCCATCTGCTTAGCACTGCTTAGCAGTGTGCAAACCAGCCAAGTGGTGCCAAGCAGTGCATAAACATTAGCCATTGTTCTTTGTTTATGCACTGCTTAGCAGGTTTTAGTGGGTCTTAGCAGAACTTATTTAAAAATAATGTGCATAATTTTTATTTCCAACAAAAATGCTATTTTGCTATTCCATGTATTCAAACCCTGCACTTACGGCTGTAACTCTAACCACTTAGCTATGTGGATGTGTGAAATCTTGCTATACCTTTACATATACATCTGAGCTGCCTTTAAGTGGTGCTGAGCACCATGCCACATTGCACAAACCTGCTCAGCTACACTTAAACTTGACCTTTACATAAATAATTAAATACATCCAGTTTCTATTTTTAGATGCCTGGTGTCTCAGTGCTGCTTAACACTGCTGTGCTCCACACCATGCCGCTCAAACATACTTTTTATAAAAATAAAAAATAAATAAATTACATTGCTATGCTCCTACTGGATTGTCCAAGGGGTATGTTACTCATCTGCAGTCACAGTTAGCACCACACTCCTTACACTGATTCAATAACCATGTCCCACATCTCTCCCTCAGCAATGCAATTTGTTTATTATACATGGAGAGCTGCCGAGGGGGAACTGTGTATACGGGCACTGTAACATTCCATGTAAACTCTACACTATGCCTACACAGATTTTATTAAACCTAGGGGAGATACTTTTAAATGGTAGTGTGTAACACAGACATGAATGCAAGCAGCCTTTACATCTAAAGTAACCATCTATGCATCCTGGAAGATCATGGTGAGCAACTTTTGTAAGGTTAGCAGTTTGAATTTTTGAACATAAGGGATTCTGTTTAGCCTTGACAGGTCCAATGTAGGCCTCCTAGTGTCTTCTTTTCTTGGGATTACAAAAATCTTTGAATTAAAACCTTTTCCTTCCTGATCTGAAGGAAGAAGTTGAATGGATTATTTTTGTAGAAAGTCTAAAATGATACTATCCTGCTCTTTTGGTGGTAATGGGGTTGCCTAGGAAATGGGGGGGGGGGCATTTATCTGAATGGAATGGAGTAGTCCCTTTCTATGATTTGAAGAACCTGCTGGTCCTTTGTAATGGTTTTCCTTTCTTGAAGGAAGGAAGGAGGAGAGTCTTCCTGCCAGATAGTAGGCTGGGAGCATGGGTCAGGGCAGAAGGGTCAGCGACTGTAGATAGTCACAGTTCTTCTCTGTGCTGGGTGTGCTCTCTGCTCCTTGGTCTCTATGTTTCTTCAGGTTGCCACCTTTTGGATTGTCTGGCTATCTTAGCATGAGGAGGCCTCCTCTTGTCTTGTCTGGTGGGGTGGGTGTCACAGCTTGGAAGAGTAGTTCCTATTATACCTAGGTGTAGTTCTTCTTGGATTATGGGTCCATTTTGTTAAAGTAATCAGAGGATGAGGTCAATTGACCTTGATGTCAGTCCAGGTTTCTATGCCTGAGGAAGTTAAGTTGTCTGCCTCTATCTCTATTTGTCTAAACACCCGTCTGTCCATCTACCTGCCTGCCCATCTTGCTGCTCTATCTATCTATCTATCTATCTATCTATCTATCTATCTATCTATCTATCTATCTATCTATCTATCTATCTATCTATCTATCTATCTATAATTTATCTATCCACCTTGCTTATCTGTCTGTCTGTCTCTCTATGTATTAGTTTATCTGTTTATCCTTCTACATCCACTTATGTATGTAAGTATTTCTGCCTGCACTGGTAACATAGAAGGCTAAAACCCTGACCACAGTGCATCTGACCAAGGTTTTATTAGTGGCTCAAGCACTTATGGGGAGGAATGAGTGGAAGATGAGCATGCACATAATTTTGTGTGGGTAGCGATCACCAGCTGGCTCAGCTATGGATCAAGTGCAATACAATGGCATTGATCACAGCAGGGAACCAGTGCAGGGGAGGATGCAGGTTGTGGCCATCTAAGTCAGAGATGGTAGCTCTTGATGCTCCATATGCCTAAGAATGTACATAGATAGGTTTGTGGTAAAAGAACATAGGCAGTCTCTTCAATGAAGTATAGCTGCTACCGCCACCACCAGGAGGTGGGATTATAAATATTGAGATACCATCATTTGTTGTGATACCAGACAGTGCACAAACAACTCTCATGGCTGCATATCAGATAGTTCCACGGGATGGTTTACTACCCCATATAGTACAGGATGCATCCCTTCCATAGGCAATAAATGGTCTGAATATGATTGGAGATGTATTTATGGTCATTAGGCAAGGGGGGTTAAAAATGACATAGAAAAACGTATCTGTCTGTCTGTCTATCCATTCAACATCTGTCTAGCTATTACCTTATTTTAAATAAGATTCATTTGAAAGTGACATATGACTAGTGGCAGCCACATTTATGACAGTTGTAGAATTTCACAAATGTCACTGTTGGGTAAATCAATACTATCCTGACGCATGTATTTATTTTTCTTTAATAATAAAAACTTCACTATCTGTTGATAAATGCTATGCAACAATTTTTTTTCAAACCATTAAAAGGTATTCTCTTAATCCGTGCTATAACAGCTAAACATATCTTATCTTACAATGAACCTGAAAACGTAAACAGGTATTATGTTTGCTTCTTTATTGTTATGAATGTTATCTAAACATTCAAGGTCAGGCGTGCATAGTTTAGCTAAAATATATTATTGATTTAGTTGTTTATGATGCTTATTTCAGAAATATCAAAGTACAGTGTTGTTATTTTAATTTACAACAGCGACATGGTAAACTCTGAATTTCTGGAGAATCACCTCGTCTTTAGTTAACATAAGTTAACTTAATCTGCCCTTACCATAAAACACATTTATCTAAGGCATAACCTAAATTAAGATGTTACATGATTTACAGTCTACTTTTTAAACAGATCTTATAATAATTGCCTGTTCTTTTGTTTGTTCAGGTTTTCAAATGTAAAACGTCCTACCAGACAAAGTCTTCTAGGATTGACAGAAGTGTTTTTGGCTGAATTAACGAGAGCTGCCTATTGACAGACTGGTTTAAAACCGTTTAATTTCACCTGCATGTAAGTATCATGTTTGCTTGGTTTTTGGCTCAATTAAAGAGAGCTGCTTTGCATTTGGTGTTCTTTGCAAGAGATTTCGAATGTGTCTGCTTGAATCCAAGCCACCCAAAGCTAAGAACAAGAAATTAGGTTTATTTTGAGTTTGATCTGCACTTTTTCATGTGTATTTTACTTTTTTACTGCATTAATTTGTGCATTTTTGACTGTTTCTCTGTTTGTGTCTGCTTATTACCTGCACTTGTTTTGCACTGAAATACTGCTTAGGTAGCATAGACTAAATCCAGACTTGCTGAATCTAGCCTGTTTTTCATACACTTGAATTCAAATCCAGCCCTTAGGTATCATAGACTAAATCCAGACTTGCTAACTCTAGCCTGTTTTTCATACACTTGAATTCAAATCCAGCCATCATTAAGAAGGGTTCCCCTGCACCCTTCTGGCAGAAGAGTGTGGATACAGCCTTGTCTGAGCTGAGTATTGCTGGAAAAAAGATCATTGCGTGATTGCCTATTGGCAGACTAGTTTAAAACTGTTTAACTTTGCCTGTGTATAAGCCTTGCATTTACTTGTTTTTTATCAGTTAACCAGAGCTGCTCTGTGTTTGGTGTCCTTTGCAAGAGGTCCAGAGTGTTTCTGCTTGAATCCCAGCCATCTAAAGCTATGAATAAGAAATTAAGCTTATTTTGAGTTTGATCTGCACTTTTTCATCTATATTTTACTTTTACTGCATTAATTTATGCCTTTTTGACTATTTTCACTGTTCATGCCTGCGAGGTTCTCCCGTTCGATTCTCGGCTGGAGTGCCTTTTGTGTGGAGTCTGCATGTCCTCTCCATGGTTGAGTGGCATTCGAAAGACATGCATAAATGGGTGTGCCTTCGTTGAAGGTTGGACGTTGGGTGGGCACCTCGGCACCGTAAAAATCTACTGCCAATCATTAGTGGACCGGAGTTCCGCTGTGGCGACCCCTAACTGGGAAAAGCCGAAAGAAAAAGAAGAGGAACAACAACATGCCTGCTTATTACCTGCACTTGTTTTGTACTGAAATATTGCTTAGTTAGTACAGACTAGATCCAGACTTGCTGAATCTAGCCTGTTTTTCATACACTTGAACTCAAATCCAGCCATCTTACTTTAAGAAAGGCTCCCCTGCACCCTTTTGGCACAATAGAGTAGATATAGCCTTATCTGAGCTAGGGATTGCTAGAGGAAGGATCATTGTGTGATTTCTTATCACCAGACTAGTTTAAAATGGTTTACTTTTAACTGTATATAAGACTTGCATTTCTGTATAGCTGTGTACCACGCAACAGGGTTTAGTGGTGCTTTGTATAGATACAAACACCTAGAAACTGTTATTTCCCTAAACATCAGTCAGTGAAACCCTCCCAGAAAGTCTGCTCTTCAAATTATCCCTTAAAACTAGCTGGTTTCTCAGTAGTAGCACTAAAATCTGAACCCCTGTGACCAGCACTTGCTCTAGAACCTGCTGGAAAGCACTAGGAAGCCTGAAACTGATACAAGCACTCAGCTCTCCTTGTCAATAAGGAGAAATTAATCATAGGCACTAAACAGCCTACAATTGCAAAGTACCTTGCAAAGGTAAGGGAAAACAGCTCTTAAACATTACAAAAAAAGCACCTAAACAGGCATGTCCAAGGGTCAGCTTCCGGTGATTTCTCCTGTCTACCTGGTGAATCTGGGCATACTGGGGCAATGGGGCAACTGCCTCATGTACACAGACAATCCTCTCCTCCTACCACCCAACACTACAACCTGTGAGAGATGCACTTACATAGCCAAACTGGAAGCAAAGCTCTCTCCGGTCAAGACTGTGCTAGACAGTCAAGAGGAGAAGGCTAACACCTGCATTACACCTGTAGGAACTCATAGCCCTTCAAAACCCACACCATCAACACCCACACATAGCAACACTAAACCCACATATGCGGAGGCCCTTAACATTAACCTGCCCAAGCAACAAGGACCTCCGAAGCCGAAATGCAAACACCAGTCACAACCAAAGTGACACATAGCTCACAACACCAGTGTGCCACCCAACAACAGCCCCTAAGGCAAGACAATGTACCCAACACTTTAGTCATAGGTGACTCTATAGTCAGGCACACTGATGTCCCACTCACCAGGCTGAACAAGGAGAAAATTACAGTCAGCTGCCTGTCAGGTGCCAGGATCCGCCACATAACGCATGCACTCAAGTCACTCCACAACAAGTACAAATACGACTCTGTCATTGTCCATGCTGGAGTGAATGACTTGAGACGTACCTCCCTGGACTACATGAAAAAGAGACATGGAAGAGCTCTTGGATCATGTGACCCAGGCAGATATGACCCTAGCCCTGAGTAGCATCCTGCCTTCGCCCAGAATGATACCACAGTATAAGGACAAAATGATTGACTTCAACAATTGGCTAAGCTTCTGGTGTCATTCAAAGGGGATCCAGTATTTGTCTGCCTGGGAAGACATGATTGACAAACCATGATGCTTTGCCAGAGATGGTCTGCACCTGTCACCCCTGGGATTCAGGTTACTGGCTAAAGCTCTTACCACCCCTATAGTGCCTTTTTTAGGCAAGGTTCAAAGGATAAAACCACCACTGTAACAGATACAAGCATGCAAAATCTGAAGGTAATGCTACTCAATGCTAGAAGTCTAAACCTCAAAATGCACTCTCTCGAGGCACTCCTGAAAATGGAGAACATCGATATCTGTGCAGTGACTGAAACCTGGTTCATGGCTCTAGAGAGCACCCTTGCAATACCAGGCTACAATTCTTACCACACTTTTCTGCCACAAAACCAAGACCAAAACACTAAAAGTGGAGGAGTGTCCATATTCACCAAGGATATTCACACCTCCAGGCTTTTTGCCCAACACAATGCATCTGAAATTCTCCAAGTGCAACTAACACTAGGTAAGACTGCAATCCAAATTGTAGCTTGTTACAGATCCCCCACCATACCCCAAGATTCTCACTACACCTTCCTAAACATACTGGAAAGTATTAAGATACAACCAAACACTCTAATACTGAGTGATTTCAACTACCCTGCCATTAATTGGGAAAACTACTCGGGTACCAATTCCTTTTCCCAACAGTTCTTGGAATTCATAAATTCCAATGCCCTGGATCAACTAATCCATTGTCCCACCAGGGGCTCCAATATCCTAGACCTGGTCATTATCAACATGGGAGATAGATGCTCCACACCAGTGGTCACCCCCTCATTGGTCAGGTCTGACCATAAGCAAATCACCCTTGGCATCCACATCCCACCCCCACCCCCCAGTAAGGAAACCTCCTTAAAAAAAACTTCTCCAAAGCCAACTTCATGCTACTGAAGTCAGAAGTGACAAACTTCACAACACCCATGCAGACGGGATCTGGAAGTTCGACTGCAGAATCCTACACTAAGGCACTGTACGAGCACATCCACTCGTGCATGAATCGTGCCATCCCAAATAAAACCAAGATGCTCTTCTCCAAAAAAAGGAAGCCAATCTGGTGGTCCCCTGCTATAAACAAACTATACAACAGAAGGAAGAAACTGTTGCAGAAAAGAGGAAAATCCCAGGATGCAAAAAACTCCCTCACCAGCCTCAGTAAAAAGCTGAGATCCCTCATAAAATCCTCAAAAGCTAGTTATGAAAATAAAATTGCCAAAGATTCCAAAGACAACCACAAGGCATTCTATAGTTATGTCAAGAATCTAAATGGCAATGCTCAGATCTGCTCTGAGCTACAACAGAATGGCATTAAATATACTGATCCCAAGGATATTGCCAATGTCCTGGCAGATCGATTTAGTGTCAACTTCACCCCCTCTCACCCCCTAAAGGGCCCATCTCAATACCAAAAGATTGACAAATTCCGATAATCATAGCCACACAGGTAGAAACAGCACTCTCCAAAACTAAGAATACAGCATCCATGGGACCAGATGACATCTCCAGGCTGTGTACTACATGAACTGCAAAATGAACTGGCACCCCACCTAAGTGTCATGTTTAATCATAGCCTCACCTCAGGCTTTGTGCCCACTGAGTGGCGTACAGCTACTGTTATCCCGCTCCACAAGGGAGGATCCACCTTGGATCCCGGGAACTACTGTCCCATCAGTCTGACAAGCCTGATCTGCAAGGGCATGGAATGCATTATCATGGAACTTATAAACAAAGATATCGGAAACCTTCAAGCACTAGACCCCATCCAGTTTGGGTTTGTGAAGGGCTGATCTTGTCTCCTGAATCTGATTGACTTCTTTGAATTGGTCTCCAGAGCTGTGGATGAGGGTAAGGCAGTCCACACAGCCTATCTGGACCTCGCCAAGGCCTTCAACACCATCCCCCACTCTGGAATCATATATAAACTTACTAAGCTGGGCATAAATCCCTATGTCACTCAATGGGTTGCCAACTGGCTTACTGACAGAACCCAGATTGTAAAAGTAGCCGACTCCAAATCCAGCTCCAGACAAGTGACAAGTGGAGTACCTTAGGGTTCAGTCCTGGGGCCACTCTTGTTTGGCATCTACTTCCCTGAAGTACAGGCCAACACTAAGGGACTCTGGCTAACAAGTTTGCAGATGACTGCAAACTGGGAGCCATTATTGAATTCCCAAATGATGTGGATATTCTACAAAAGGGCCTTACAGAAACAGATGCCTGGTGCCAGAGCCATGGGCTCAAGCTTAATGCCAAGAAATGTATAGTTATCCCCTTTGGAAAAAAACATGTACCCATGAACTACCACATAGGTGGCAGGACACTAAACATCGAAAGTGTGATGAGAAACTTAGGGACACAAGTGGACAGTGGTCTCACTTTCGATAACCACATCGCCACAACAGTCAGGAAATCCCTCTATGTGGCACACCTCATCACTAAGGGATTTTCATCCAGAAAAAAGGAGGTCATTGTCCCACTGTACTCATCCCTCATTAGACCCATTATAGAGTATAATGCCCCATTTGGTATGTACCTCACAAGACATCTGCAACAGCTGGAAAGGCCACAGAAATACCACACTAAAAGAATTACAGGTCTAAAGCAGATGCCATATGCTGACCATCTAAAAAAACTCCATCTATACTCTGTGGCATATCGTCTACTCAGAGGCAATCTCTGCTTAACATACAAGGCCATGTCAAACCCTGAGCTGTTGGACATACTCCACTTAAAGAAATCCCAATCCCTCAGAGCCACATGCTCCAGGGATCTAAACCTTATCATCACAATGAACAAAACATGCTGGAGGGATAGGTTCCTGACCCAGAGACTCCCCATTCTCTGGAATAGACTGCTCATACATGTCAAGCAGAGTGCCTCATTGGCCTTCTTCAAAAGGAACCTTGATGATTGGATGGGAGATAGGAAATTCACCCCGGGGATCATGTCAGTCGCCCCGGTAGACAGGGGCCCAGAGAAGTAAATATTGTGAGAAAAAATTTCCAAAAATTTTTATGGCTAGGCTTGCATAGGCCTTAGGGCTGATAGCCTAGTACCAACCTATGAACCTATGAACCTGCTGCTCTACGGGCAGCACAGCTGAGCAATTCTGTAGTACAGGCAACTCAGCTGAGCACTGAGCAACATCTCAGAAATTAGTAATTAAGAATTAACTGATACTACAGACAGTCATTTTCTCAACATTTCTGCAGCCATCCTGATTGACATGGGCATCCTGAGGCAATGTAGCAATTGCCTCATGTATACTGATAACCACTTGCTCCGACAAAACACCTCAAAACCTAATGTCCTACTAATAAGTGACTCAATAGTGAGACACACAGATGTCCCCCCTCACCAGGGTGGACAAGGAGAAGGTCATGGTCAGCTGCCTGTCAGGTGTCAGGTTCTGTCAAATCATGCATGCACTCAAGTCACTCAGCAACAATTACCCTTATGACTCTGTCATAGTACATGTTGGCGTGAGTGACTTGAGATGTACCTCTCTGGACTATATGAAGAAAGACATGACTGAACTCTCAGATTATATGTCCCAAACACCTGGGTCATGGGAGATTTCAACTATCCTTCCATCGATTGGGCAACTTATAAGAGTGCAAACATGAGTATTCTGAGGTTCCTGGATTTTGATCATTCATGTGTCTTGGGACAGTTGGTCTGCACCCCCACAAGGGTCTTAAATGTCCTAGACCTAGTGCTCACCAACATAGGGAGGTCACTGCACTACCCCCTGTGTGTTGCTCTCCCTGGTAAGATCAGACCATAAATCAGTCTCGTTTGAAGTAAAGATCAGACCTGACATGCCCACAGGACCAAAAAAAAAAAAAAACTGAAAACTTTCTCTAAAGCAAATTATAGCCTACTATGCAATGGTATAAAAAGTTTCAAAGCCCATGCTAACACAACCAGTAATGGCTCCTATGCAGAAGCATGCACAAATGCCCTATACGGCCACTTAAACAAATGTATTGACTCAGCTGTACCTGACAGGACTAAAACCAGGTCCTCCCAGAAAAACAAGCCACCCTAGTGGACTGAAAGAAACTGTGATCTAAGCATAAAAGGGAACTTACTCAGAGGAAGAATACCCTCCACAGCTTGAACAAGCAAATCAGATATATTGTAAAGTCTTCTAAGGCTAGTTATAAGACTAAATTAACATCCTAGCTAAGACAACCATAAGGCATTCTTTAGCTACATCTGAAACCTAAAAGAGAATGCCCAGCTGCATGCCGAATGCATAGTGGACTGTACCACTCACACTGAACCTGAGGGAATTGCCAACCTGCTAGCTGACAAATTTGGCAATAACTTACCCCCCCATCCCCACCAGCCATACCCCAAAGCATTCTTGACACCAGTCCATTACCAAGCATCTCCAAAGAACAGATCATAGAAGCATTCTCCAGGGCCAAAAATAGAACCTCTATGGGACCAGATAACACCTAGGTTGCTTACTAAACCATCTAAAACAAGACCTAGCAGAACCACGTAGCACTAAATTAACCATAGTTGGAACACTGGCTTTGTTCCAGCAGAGTGGAGAACAGCAGCAGTACTCCCCTTGCACAAAGGGGGTCCATCAAGTGACCAAGGAAACTATTGACCCATTAGCATAACCAGCCTTATCTGCAAGACCATGGGAAAAATAATCATGGACCTTATCAACAAGGACACAGGTGACCTTCAAACTCTTGACCTGACCCAGTTTGGTTTCATCAGGGGTAGAGCTTGCTTATTAAAGCTGGTGGATTTCATTGAGAATGTCACCAAAGCCCTAGATGAGGACAAAACAGTACATACCACCTATCTTGATTTAGCCAAGGCTTTTGACACAACCCCCCCACTCAGGAATTAATGATAAACTCTCCCAGCTGTGGATTAGCCCACATCTCACTAGATGGGTAGCCAACTGGCTCAGCAACAGAACTCACACTGTCAAAGTTGGGGATTCCATCTCACCAGTAGATCAGTTGCCAGTGGAGTACCACAAAGATCTCTGCTGGGCCATCTACTGTTTGGAGTCCATTTCTCTGAGGTCCAGGTGAAAGTAGATGACCTGTGGCTTACCAAGTTTACAAATGACTGAAAACTGGGTGCAGTCATTGAGATCCCCAGTGATGTAAACATATTACAGAAGGATCTGACTCAGGCAAATGATTGGTGCCAAAGTAATGGACCAAAACTAAAATGCCTCATTAGCCTGTCTGTCAGAGAAGTAGTCCCTGCTAATTATGATATAGATAGCAGCCCTCTTAGCTCAAACTATTTGTGCAAGACCTGGGAATACAGGCTGATAGCAATCTAAACTCCGATCACCATGTGTCCATAGTGGTAAGGAAAGCCTTTTACATTAAGCATTTCATAAATAAGGGCATCCCATCCAAGACTAAAAAGTTTATAACTCTGCTGTACTCAACCCTTATCAGACCACTGATTGAGTACAATGCTTCCTTCTGTACGTATCTCACCAGGCACCTGCAGCAACCGGACAGACCACAGAGGTTTCTAATCAAGACAATCCAGGGCTTCCAAAACATGACTTACATGAAAAGACTGAAAGCCCTGTCACTGCACTCTGTATCATGCAGGCTGCTTAGAGGCAACTTGTGCCTGACCTACAGAGCAGTATCTGACTCTGCCCTAATGGAAATGCTGCACATCTGCAAATCAAATAGGGCAACAGTCACCCGCTCCAGTGATCTCACCCTAGTCTATGACATTAACAGAACATGATGGAGAAACAAATATATCTCCCAGAGATTGCCACTCCTCTGGAATAAGCTCCCACTTCATGTGAAGAACTCCTCAAGGATCCTATTTAAGCATAACCTTGATAATT